>NC_048582.1:63854478-64046978 GCF_013265735.2 Oncorhynchus mykiss
TTGTGTGACCCATGAATGTCACAGCGCTAATGTATGGAATATTGTCCCTGCAATGCAGATATAATTGAATATCTAGGCATGACATATCAGTTTTGGTCACATCTGCCAGCCAGTCACTAATATTAACTTCCTGGTTTGACCTCAGTGCCGTTTGAGTGATGATGTAAATGGGTTTCCCCAAACAGTTTTTCTTATGAAATATGAATGGGCCACAGATGATTAAGCTTTGGTATATATACTGCATATATATTTTTATAAATTATTTTATTTACCTTTATTTAACCAGGCAAGTCAAGAACAAATTCAAGTTCAATTACAGCCTGAACTGCCTGTTCAGGGGCAGAATGACAGATTGTACCTTGTCAGCTCAGGGGTTTGAACTTGCAACCTTCCGGTTACTAGTCCAACGCTCTAACCACTAGGCTACCCTGCCGCCCCAGAAATAGTATTTCCTATGGATGCCAGAGATACTTGCTTGATCCAGCAAAATATTTATTTACGCCCTGAAATATAGGTGCTTTGCATTAGCTGAATTTCACATATCCGCTAACCACATTCATTATTTAAGATATAGGTTGTGATCTGACAGATTAACCCTTTATCACCTCAAAGTAAATATGTATGGATGCATTTATGAACATCAGAAAAATTATCTCCATTTAGAGAGAAATAAATATAGAACAATAGAGAAACAGAGAGAGAGAGCGAGAGAGAGCAAGAAAGAGGGAGAAAGAAAGAGAGAGAGAGAGAGAGCGAGAGAGAGCAAGACAGAAGGAGAAAGAAAGAGAGAGAGAGAGAGAGAGCGAGAGAGAGAGAGAGAGAGAGAGAGAGAACAAGAATGAGTGTCCACAAGAGTGAAACAAATGCCATTCACAGCCTCCCAAATTCAATAATTGTGGATAGAGAGAGTTAATTAGTGGAGCAAACTGGCTAATTAAGGAATGATGAATAGTGTCAGCAGTCTCCTGGGGCGCCCCTGCAAGAGCAGCTGTTAAGCCTCCCCAGACAGAGAGAGAGAGACAGAGAGAGAGAGAGAGAGAGAGAGAGAGAGAGAGAGAGAGAGAGAGAGAGAGAGAGAGAGAGACAGAGAGAGACAGAGAGAGAGAGAGAGAGACAGAGAGAGAGAGAGAGAGAGAGAGAGAGAGAGAGAGAGAGAGAGACAGAGAGAGAGACAGAGAGAGACAGAGAGAGAGAGAGAGATACAGAGAGAGAGAGAGAGAGAGAGAGAGACAGAGAGAGAGACAGAGAGCGACAGAGAGAGAGACAGAGAGAGAGAGAGAGAGAGAGAGAGAGAGACAGAGAGAGAGACAGAGAGAGAGACAGAGAGAGAGACAGTGAGAGAGAGAGACAGAGAGAGAGAGAGAGACAGAGAGACTAAGAGAGAGAGAGAGAGACAGAGAGACTAAGAGGGAGAGAGAGAGAGAGAGACAGAGAGACTAAGAGAGAGAGAGAGAGAGAGAGAGAGAGACAGAGAGACTAAGAGAGAGACAGAGAGAGAGAGAGACAGAGAGAGACAGAGAGAAAGAGAGACAGAGAGAGAGACAGAGAGAGAGAGAGACAGAGAGAGAGAGAGAGAGAGAGAGGCAGTGAGAGAGGGGAAGGAGTCTTTAACCACTAAATAAATTCCCAGTGACAGGTCTGTCAGTGAGGTTGTCAGGATTGCGCTGGCTGCCTGGACACCTGGAGGCTAGAGCGTGACAACGAACCCAACGGAGGAACACAGCCCCGGGTTAAATCTCTCTCTCTCTAAAGGCATCTATCACTCTCCCCTTTCACACTCTTTTCAAAGGAATCATTTAATATTCAAGTTGTGCTGTGAAAGTGGTGTTAGAAACATATGGGAGGCTTCTGTTGCATCTTTTCTACTATTACAAAATGCACTGTAAAAAAAAATATTCAGGAGGTTAGTAAATATTACTAGAAAAATATAAAAATGCAGGTTACTAGTTTTTTTTCAATATTTCAATAGTTTACATAATTTGTCTGTGTTCAAAAAGCATGATAATCCAAAATGTAAAATGTAATATCCGTCCGGGAAATGACATCTCCGTAGAAGATGAGTTTGGATGGTGAGGCCACTTGAAGAAGAAGAAAATGGCATTAAAAACTAAACATATGTTAGGAGACATAAACTTGCAATACGGAAGAGGAATGCAGGGAAAAACAGAGGCAGAGGAGGTCAAAGAGAGAAAAGGAGGAAGGTGAGCTAGAGTCGGGTAGAAATGGTGGGAAATAGGGAGATGGTTTGTCGAAGAAGAATGGTTAAAAGTGTAAACAGAGTGAGACGTATGCCGGATCGAGGTCTGAAGGTAAAATGGCAGTGAATGAGGGTAAATTATCAGAGGTAGCAGGTGTGGTAAAGTCTTTGGAGCCCGAGGCTTGGAGATGAGTCTGTGAACTCTTTGGAGCCCGAGGCTTGGAGATGAGTCTGTGAACTCTTTGGAGCCCGAGGCTTGGAGATGAGTCTGTGAACTCTTTGGAGCCCGAGGCTTGGAGATGAGTCTGTGAACTCTTTGGAGAAAGTGGAACTCTGCCTTTTAGCTCATCCACTTGTGGTTTCAGTTTGTATGAAAAGGAGTTGGATTCTGTGGAATCGGTGAAGGTAACCAGAAGTGGTCTTTGAATAAATGTTTGTGTTTCTGCTGGTCAGAGGGAGCAGGTGCTTTAAACCAAACTAATTGGGACAAGAGATGTGACTTGTTTTGCTCTCAAGAATATGACTGATTACTGGGGTGGGGGTAAATGGGAAAGTGGACCAACTGAAGGGGAAGATTCCCGGTGTTTGTGATGCTCGTGGTTTGGTGCGACGCAGACAGGGTGCTGTGAGTGGTGAAACAGATAAGTCATTGTCTGTTCTTTTGAGTTTTGATGTTGAGTCTCTGCCCAACAAAGTTATACCGTACAAGCTTATGTGCTGAAAGGAATGTGTAGCATTGGGGAACGAATTGGGATGTGTTAATTGTTGGAGTGTCCATGTGGCTGGGGATCAGAAGTGTCCGGTGCGAGAGAGACAGGTGTAGGTTACCAGGGTTAGAGCAGAGTCATATGCTGAGGTAGTGAAAACAGTTGAGTAAGATAGGTCAAAGGGGAGGGATCCTGAGAGGATTCGTGTGAGTAGTAGATCTGTGTCAGTACAGAGGGACAGGCCAACGAGTAAGCTTCAGTAAGATGGTTTCAGAGCTGGTCATGGGTGCACCTCAGCCACACTCAAGGTCCTAAACGATATCTTAACCGCCATCGATAAGACACAATACTGTGCAGCTGTATTCATCGACCTGGCCAAGGCTTTCGTCTCTGTCAATCACCACATTCTTATCGGCAGACTCAACAGCCTTGGTTTCTAAAATGACTGCCTCGCCTGGTTCACCAACTACTTCTCTGATAGAGTTCAGTGTGTCGAATTGAAGGGCCTGCAGTCCGGGCCTCTGGCAGTCTCTATAGGGGTGCCACAGGGTTCAATTCTTGGGTCGACTCTCTTCTCTGTATACATCAATGATGTCGCTCTTGCTGCTGGTGAGTCTCTGATCCACCTCTACGCAGATGACACCATTCTGTGTGGCCTCCAACTGCTCTTAAAAACAAGTAAAACTAAATGCATGCTCTTCAACCGATCGCTGCCTGCACCTGCCCGCCCGCCTGTCCAGCATCACTATTCTGGACGGTTCTGACTTAGAATATGTGGACAACTACAAATACCTAGGTGTCTGGTAAGACTGTAAACTCTCCTTCCAGACTCACATCAAACATCTCCAATCCAAAGTTAAATCTAGAATTGGCTTCCTATTTTGCAACAAAGCATCCTTCACTCATGCTGCCAAACATACCCTCGTAAAACTGACCATCCTACCGATCCTCGACTTCGGTGATGTCATTTACAAAATAGCCTCCAATACCCAACTCAATAAATTGGATGCAGTCTATCACAGTGCCATCCGTTTTGTCACCAAAGCCCCATATACTACCCACCACTGCGACCTGTATGCTCTCGTTGGCTGGCCCTCGCTTCATACTCGTCGCCAAACCCACTGGCTCCAGGTCATCTACAAGGCCCTGTTAGGTAAAGTCCCCCCTTATCTCAGCTCGCTGGTCACCATAGCAGCACCCACCTGTAGCATGCGCTCCAGCAGGTATATCTCTCTGGTCACCCCCAAAACCAATTCTTCCTTTGGCCGCCTCTCCTTCCAGTTCTCTGCTGCCAATGACTGGAATGAACTACAAAAATCTCTGAAACTGGAAACACTTATCTCCCTCACTAGCTTTAAGTACCAGCTGACAGAGCAGCTCACAGATTACTGCACCTGTACATAGCCCATCTATAATTTAGCCCGAACAACCACCACTTCCCCTACTGTACTTATTTATTTTGCTCCTTTGCACCCCATTAATTTTTACTTCTACTTTGCACATTCTTCCACAGCAAATCTACCATTTCAGTGTTTTACTTGCTATATTGTATTTACTTTGACACCATGGCCTTTTTTTTGCCTTTACCTCCCTTATCTCACCTCATTTGCTCACACCGTATATAGACTTATTTTTCTACTGTATTATTGACTGTATGTTTGTTTTACTCCATGTGTAACTCTGTGTTGTTGTATGTGTCGAACTGCTTTGCTTTATCTTGGCCAGGTCGCAATTGTAAATGAGAACATGTTCTCAACTTGCCTACCTGGTTAAATAAAGGTGAAATAAAAAATAAATTAAAAAATTGGACGCAAAAATAGTTGTTTGTGAACCATCGTGGCAGATGATATTGGACATCAAAGATATTGTTGAACTTGTGGATGCCCCACTTCACACAGAGGAGACTATTTGTTACCTTGACACAAAGATATCTGTGTACAGGCTTAGATTCTTGAAGGTTTACCCTCAGGAAAGACCTACCACAAAGTATAATTTCATTGAACACTTCCCCGCAACTGATAAAGGCATTTGGACCTCTTATAGCTTTGTGGACTATGCGCTTCAAAGCTAAACACAGCTTTTTTTAAGCAATCGTTTAACAGATCAACAGCTTTCAAACATTTGACTGTCTCTTGCAGCTAATTATCAACTAAGGTTTGCGTACAATCTGTATGGCACAGATGTTGTCAAAGCTGTCCTCTCTGTCACAAAGCTGTCCTCTCTGTCACAAATCGGTCCTCTCTGTCACAAAGCTGTCCTCTGTCACAAAGCTGTCCTCTCTGTCACAAAGCTGTCCTCTCTGTCACAAAGCTGTCCTCTCTGTCACAAAGCTGTCCTCTCTGTCACAAAGCTGTCCTCTCTGTCACAAAGCTGTCCACAGTGGCTTTAGAAGTTAAGGATAATCAAAATTCAAAAGGATAATATAAAATGACATTTCCAGATGAGACGTGTTCAGTTGGCAAACACAATTTCCTGCAATGGTAGCAATTACTCTGTCGGAATGATCCACGGGTCCACTGGAGTACTACCAGACTTTGTAGAAATAGGTCTAATTAACTTTGTTCATTGCAAATGTGCTTTTATTGTCAAGTGTCAGAATGCGTGGGACAATGAGCACCTCAGTGGTTTTCAACTGGAATCCATAAGGAAGGTTAAAGTCCTTGAGCAAAAGGGCATTGGCAGACATCTACCCATTAGCAGCATACGAAGTTGGGCAAAAGCGCATGGTCTCCCTGACGCTCACATATGCCTACCGTATTAGGTAACTTTACTTAAATATGAACTTACATGATTTGAATGTGTTCATTTTATAAGCCATGCATTTAAACTTTTGAAATTACCCTGAAGGTCTGTTCCACCCTATATGCAACATCTTGTTGGCTCCCCAAGCTCACAGGAAACATTCAATCACTGCAATCATTGCCATCACATTGTAAAAACAAATACAATCAGGGACACTTGTGGACCTTGAACCTACCAAGTGCAATCGTTTGTCAACTGCAACACTACCTACATGGTGTGCGACACTAAACAATACATAATTTGCACTATAACGGTGACAAATGGTGCCCACAAACGGTTAGGGGCTACATAAAACTGTCCCGACATCAGAGCTTTCTTTTTATCACCATGGGGGGAATCCTTACCACTGCTACACCTGGCTATTAGAAGAGCCTTCTCTGGTAGGGAAAAAAAACATGGCTGACATGGCTGACTTGCTTAAACAAATGTGGTTTCTACTGACAATTGAGATGTACAAACTATTGCATAAGGGAACAATGAGTGGATAAGAGGCAATCACTTCAGCACTTTTGAAATGTACAGCAAAAGGAATTCAGAACATGGGCCATTATTACAGTATTCTCTGTGTACACCAAGTCAGAACCGTAGGATAAATAAAGGGAGCATATAAGCAGACAAAACAAGCTCTTACAATATTCAATGATTACATTTATCTAAAACAGGCTATAGGCTACATGTGCACCACCAACTCAGAACAGTAGGTTAAGTTATGAGGAGGAAAGGGACCAAATTATTAGGGTGCGGAACATGGGGTACTTACAGTTTACTACACAACAAACACTTAGTATTAATTTCTTAGCTACAGCACACTATACATACAGTTGAAGTCGGAAGTTTACATATTCTTAGGTTGGAGTTTTTCAAACTCGTTTTCAACCACTCCACAAACTTCTTGTTAACCACTTCTTGGTGACAGGGGGCAGTATTTTCACGTCCGGATGAAATGCATGCCCAAATTCAAAAGCCTGCTACTGCTATTAGTAGATTTGGATAGAAAACACTCTGAAGATTCTAAATCTGTTTCAATCATGTCTGTGAGTATAACAGAACTTATTTAGCAGGTGAAACCCCGAGGACAAAACATTCAGATTTCGTTTTTTTCCATTGGGTTTTCATTGGGAATCCAGATTTATAAGCGACCTTCTTGCAGTTCCTATCGATTCCACTGGATGTCAACAGTCTTTAGAAATTGGTTGAGGTTATTCCTTTGTGTAATGAAGAAGTACGGCCATTTCGAACGAGTGTCACTTGAAGTGTACTGTTAGATAGAGCAGAAAGAATGCTTCAGTTTGTTTTCTTCCTGTATTGAACACAGATCATCCCGTCTTCAATTTTGTCTATTATTTACGTTAAAAAATACCTAAAGTTGTGTTACTAAAGTAGTTTGAAATGTTTTGGCAAAGTTTACAGGTAACTTTTGAGATATTTTGTAGTCACGTTGCTCAAGTTGGAACCGGTGTTTTTCTGGATCAAACGCGCCAAATAAATGGTAATTTTGAATATATATCGACGGAATTAATCGAACAAAAGGATCGTTTGTGATGTTTATGGGACATATTGGAGTGCCAACAAAAGAAGCTCGTCAAAGGTAAGGCATGAATTATACTCTTATTTCTACGTTTTGTGTCGCGCCTGCAGGGTTGAAATATGCTTTCTCTATATTTTTTGATGGAGGTGCTATCCTCAGATAATAGCATCGTTTGCTTTCGCCGAAAAGCCTTTTTGAAACCTGACATGTTGGCTGGATTCACAACAAGTGTAGATTTAATTTGCTATCTTGCATGTGTGATTTAATGAAAGTTTGATTTTTATAGTCATTTATTTGAATTTGGCGCACTGCATTTTCCCTGGCTTTCGGCCAGCATCCCACATATCCCAGAGAGGTTTTAACAAACAATAGTTTTGGTAAGTCGGTTAGGACATCTACTTTGTGCATGACACAAGTAATTTTTCCAACAATTGTTTACAGACAGATTATGATTCACTGTATCACAATTCCACTGGGTCAGAAGTTTACATACACTAAGTTGACTGTGCCTTTAAACAGCTTGGAAAATTAAACAAAAAGATGTCATGGCTTTAGAAGCTTCTGACAGGCTAATTGACATCATTTGAGTCAATTGGAGGTGTACCTGTGAATGTATTTCAAGGTCTACCTTCAAACACAGTGCTTATTTGCTTGACATCATGGGAAAATCAAAAGAAATCAGTCAAGATCTCAGAAAAACAATTGTAGCCCTCCACAAGTCTGGTTCATCCATGGGAGCAATTTCCAAATGCCTGAAGGTACCACGTTCATCTGTACAAACAATAGTACGCAGGTATAAACACCATGGGACCACGCAGCCATCATACCGCTCAGGAAGGAGACGCGTTCTGTCACCTAGAGAGGAACGTACTTTGGTGTGAAAAGTGCAAATCAATCCCAAAACAACAGCAAAGGACCTTGTGAAGATGCTGGAGGAAACAGGGGCAAAAATGTCTATATACACAGTAAAACTAGTCCTACATCGACATAACCTGAAAGGCCGCTCAGCAAGGAAGAAGCCGCTGCTCCAAAACCGCCATAAAAAAAGCCAGACTACGGTTCGCAACTGCAAATGGAGAAATGTCCTCTGGTCTGATGAAACAAAAATAGAACTGTTTGGCAATAATGACCATTGTTATCTTTGGAGGAAAAAGGGGGACGCTCGCAAGCCGCAGAACACCATCCCAACCGTGAAGCACGGGGTGGCAGCATCATGTTGTGGGGCTGCTTTGCTGCAGGAGGGACTGGTGCACTTCACAAAATAGATGGCATCATGAGGATGGCAAATTAAGTGAAACATATTGAAGCAACATCTCAAGACATCAGTCAGGAAGTTAAAGCTTGGTCTCAAATCGGTCTCCCAAATGGACAATGACCCCAAGCACACTTCCAATGTTGTGGCAAAATGGCCTAAGGACAACAAAGTCAAGGTATTTGAGTGGCCATCACAAAGCCCTGATCTCAATCCTATAGAACATTTGTGGGCAGACCTGAAGAAGCATGTGGGAGCAAGGAGGCCTACAAACCTGACTCAGTTACACCAGCTCTGTCAAGAGGAATGGGCCAAAATTCTTAAACTTAAAATTCACCCAACTTATTGTGGGAAGCTTGTTGAAGGCTACCCGAAAAGTTTAACCCAAGTTAACCAATTTAAAGGCAATCCTAACAAATAGTAAGAGTGCATGTTAACTTCTGACCCACTAGGAATGTGATGAAAGAAATAATAGCTGATTCTCTCTAGTATTATTTTGATATTTCACATTCATAAAATAAAGTTGTGATCCTAGCTGATCTAAGACAGGGCATTTTTACTAGAATTAAATGTCATGAATTGTGAAAAACTGAGTTTAAATGTATTTGGCTAAGGTGTATGTAAACTTCTGACTTCAACTATATCTCCCTGGCATATTACATAATTTATGCAGCAGCATACAATAGAGTTTTGGACTCACCTTGTTGTGTTGTGTTCACTTGAACAGGAAGGTGACTCGGCTGTCCTTCTTGTGGACACATTTTGTCAACAAACTTTGTCATAAAAGTCTGTCATTCTCTGGATTTATGGTGCCTTCAAAACAACTGTGAACTCGAAAAACAACAACAATGTGATCAGTTTCCAATTTCATTCAAAACACTTTTTTTGTTACTATAAAACGTGACGTTTTCACGTATATTGATGTTTGGGAGCTGCTAGAGGACAAATATGAGGTTGGAAAATTATGAAATGTCCCTTTTGTTGACTTTGCCATTGAAACGTCATTATTTTTGCCAGTTGTTTTCTCTTGCAGAAACACATTGCACTTAAAATAAAAACTATTTCAAGTTATAGGAACCAAATTTAAATATATTTGACAAACCTGATAACCATAAGTAATTAATCAGTAGATCCAGCTTAAAGTAACAGTTCTGTAAATCATCAAATTAAGTTAGATTTAACCTGCTGTAAGATGATGCTGTAAGTTGTTTGCACTTAATATACTATTGTTTGTGAAATGCTAAAAGCAAAGTATTTTATACATACAAACACCTAATGTTTGAAATACTCAAATATAGTATGCATATAGTTGCCTCAAATATTTGTTGAAGTTGAACAAGCACATTGTTTTGTGCAGTGTGTATTCATTTAGCTAGGCAACATACTGTATTTCTCAACCATTACCTTCAACGTTATACCCTTCCATCAGAATGGGGCGATACATTTGATAAGCCACACACTCACACCATTTTAATGAGGTTGGTATCGTTGACAGTAAAATGGAGAAGATCAAAGCATTACAGTGCAGAGAGCAGTGTTTGTGTTTCTACTGTACTCGTTCAATTATCCCAGGCTTGGAATATACAGTCCAAACTACACCTGTTGTTGCTAGGGTAACACTTTCTCTCTTTTTCCTGTTCTTCAACAGCACTGATGTATGCCATTTAAAATCTACTGATGTCAAAACATGACAGGCTTTTGACAGAAGTTAGCTTGATTTGATTTGTACAAGTTTTATGTCTAAAAAGAGAGGGTGTAAAAGAGAGGGGGTAAAGACAGAGTAAAGAGGGGGTAAAGACAGAGTAAAGAGGGGGTAAAGCTGGAGTAAAGAGGGGGTAAAGACGGAGTAAAGAGGGGGTAAAGACGGAGTAAAGAGGGGGTAAAGACAAAGTAAAGAGGGGGTAAAGATGGAGTAAAGAGGGGGTGAAGACGGAGTAAAGAGGGGGTAAAGACGGAGTAAAGAGGGGTTAAAGACGGAGTAAAGAGGGGGTAAAGATGGTGTAAAGAGGGGGTAAAGACAGAGTAAAGAGGGGTTAAAGACGGAGTAGAGAGGGGGTAAAGACGGTGTAAAGAGGGGGTAAAAGAGGGGGTGAAGACGGTGTAAAGAGGGGGTAAAGACGGAGTAAAGAGGGGTAAAGATGGTGTAAAGAGGGGGTAAAGACGGAGTAAAGAGGGGGTAAAGGCGGAGTAAAGAGGGAGTAAAGACAAAGTAGAGAGGGGGTAAAGACGGAGTTAAGAGGGGGTAAAGAGGGGGTAAAGACGGTGTAAAGAGGGGGTAAAGACGGTGTAAAGAGGGGGTAAAGACGGACTAGAGAGGGGTTAAAGACGGTGTAAAGAGGGGGTAAAGACGGTGTAAAGAGGGGGTAAAGACGGAGTAAAGAGGGGTAAAGACGGAGTAAAGAGGGGTTAAAGACTGAGTAGAGAGGGGGTAAAGAGGGGGTAAGACGGAGTAGAGAGGGGGTAAAGAGGGGGTAAAGACGGAGTAGAGAGGGGGTAAAGACGGAGTAAAGAGGGGATAAAGACGGAGTAAAGAGGGGGTAAAGAGGGGGTAAAGACGGAGTAGAGAGGGGGTAAAGACGGAGTAGAGAGGGGGGTAAAGACGGAGTAAAGAGGGGGTAAAGACGGTGTAAAGAGGGGGTAAAGACGGTGTAAAGAGGAGGTAAAGACGGAGTAGAGAGGGGTTAAAGACGGTGTAAAGAGGGGGTAAAGACGGTGTAAAGAGGGGGTAAAGACGGAGTAAAGAGGGGGTAAAGATGGAGTAAAGAGGGGGTAAAGACGGAGTAAAGAGGGGGTAAAAGAGAGGTTAAAAGAGGGGTAATTTTGTATTTGTAGGCACCCGCCAAACTCTTGAGATCAGTCTAATTCAACGTTATAGGCACATGAGCTACAGTACAAAGCACAAATTGAGTGCAGGTGGATCGAATCTCTTAAAAAATGTATGACTGCATACATTAAAAAAAACACATTATGAAAAATGCAGATGCGCTAATGTTTTAATTATGAATATGTTTTATGAGCGAAAGCCAGACTAGTATGCTCTCCTCTAGGAGTGTGTGGTGACCAAGATTCAATCTTATGAAATTTGTTGGGTTGACCTTAGCGGGAGTTCAAATGTTACTGTTGCATGTTTCCTGGGACTAGTGTCTGTTATCACAATGAGCTCACAACCACTCAGATACCCTATAAATGAAGTACGCTGTAATCAGAAGTACGCTGTTATGCAAACACTTGAGAAAACCACCCCCACCACTTGATGCCTCATTCTGTATCCACGTCTGTCATAGGCTTCCTGGTTCATGTAGGACTATGACTCGACCATAAGAGCAACATGACAGATGGTATTTAAAATCCCTGCCTGGCTTTCCATATGCTAAATAAGTCACTCCTGTGTAACTTCAAACCATTGAAATGTATTCAACCGACTATCCTTCATCGATATTACAATAAACCGGAGTGGAATGAGTGGAAAATGGCTTTCTGAAGAAATGGAAAAGAGAAGGGAAGCCGCACAGTAACCACAGAAATGCCTCTTGCTGAGTGTTGACTGGACGTACCTGTTAAGCCCCTCCCTGCGTCATCATGGTCTTTCCTCCACATCTCCATGTCTTTCTCCTGTACACCATCTCTGGATACACAGAACAGTCTGGAGATTGGTCGGATGTATTTCTTTAGCAATGTGAGTGAAAGTGAGTATTTGCTGTTTTACATGATATCAATAAAATGACTTTAGTAACCCTGTACGGTTCCTTTAACAATTATTCTCTATCCTTCCCTTCTATCTCCTCAATAAAGTATCTCGTTAATAAACTCCTGGTTTTTGGAGGGTAGCAGTACTCACTGCTTTGTAATTTGTATGGTTTTGGAGCTACAGCCTCAAAAAATGTTAACACACCAATCAGAATTGCTGGATCAATAAATAGGGCCTAGAGGCATGTCCATGTGCTTTGGAACAATGGATCCTAACAATGCCCAAGTTGCAAGACAACAGAGTGGAATAGGACAAGGACGAGGACGAGGACGAGGACAAGGACGAGGATAACAACAACAACAAAGACAAGTAATCTCAGATGAAATCCTTGCCTCCCTACTGTAGTTCATCATGTGCTCATACATGAGAGGACTATGAGAGAAGCTGGAGAGCTAGTGGAACCCATCCTAAGCCGTTACACGGTTGAATCCATTGTCTCTACTTTCAGAAGGGAAAACGGGTCATTTGCCTTATTGTTACTGTGATCCATGTAAAGTTGCTTATAGACTGAATCTCCACTGTTCTCAGCGTTGTTTTTACCACAGTAATGGATGACCATGGGTCAGTAATGGTCAAATTAATTTTTTTGCAGAACTGAAAGGCGGCCATCTATTGGAGGTAGGCGGAGACCTCTCACAGCTGAGCAGGAGACTGCCCTGGTGAATATGGTGATTGCCAGTAATGCCATTCTTTTGAGGGAAATTCAAACCCAAATAGTTGAAGACCAGGTAGTCTTCCAAGGAATTGACAGCATCAGCATTTCCACCATGGACCAGATATGTCAGAAGAAACACAAAACAGCCGTACCTTGTGCCTTTTGAAAGGAATTCAAACAGAGTTAAGGAACAACGATTACAATGTGAGCAGGTAATTGATCAAATGTATAGAATTTTTACAGTTTGTAGAGTATGGCCCATCTCTCCAGCATATCAATACAATACTGCATGGTGATATGTTACAGTAACTTCAATACACAGTCTTTCATTCCAGTACACTACAGTACTGTATTTGTAGTACAATAAAATGTGTGTTAAAAAAACTTCTGTAAGAGAATCTTTGAGATGGATGCCATGGGTGAACCGCAGGAGTACATCTTCATCGACAAAAGCAGGGTTAAACCTAACAAAAAGCCGCAAAAGAGGGGAGCAACATCATTGGTTACCGTGCCATCATACAAGTTCCTGGCCAGAGGGGAGGCAACGTCACCCTATGTGCAGCCATCCACATCGTGGCGTCCTCCACCGCCATTTCAAAGTGGGTCCATTCAACATGGCACAACTCCTTCAATATTCTAGATCAGCTGCACAATAACACTTTTCAACAGGAAGGGGAGCCAGGGCAACCAGAGCAAGCCCAATATGTTGTCATTTGGGATAACGTGAGTTTCCATCGGGCTGCTCTGGTTCAATGACCACCCCAGGTTCACCGTTCTTTTTTCGCCAGCATATTCCCCATTTCTGAATCCGATTGAATAATTTTTCTCAGCATGGTGGTGGAGAGTGTATGACCGCAACCCCTATGCACAGCAACACCTCCTGGAGGCAATGGTGGCATCTATCCAGGTTTTTTTAAGGCACACAAGGGCATTTTTCCCACGCTGCCTGACAAGAGCAAACATAATGTGTGACGTTGATGAGATATTATGCCCTGACCCAGACCTGAGACGAGATGATTAGAACACTGATGCTGAGTAACCTGTACAAGAGGTATTTATTACAGTAGTATTCCCTTATCCACTAATGTAAGAGGTATTTATTACAGTAGTACTCCCTTATCCACTAATGTAAGAGGTATTTATTACAGTAGTATTCCCTTATCCACTAATGTAAGAGGTATTTATTACAGTAGTATTCCCTTATCCACTAATGTAAGAGGTATTTATTACAGTAGTATTCCCTTATCCACTAATGTAAGAGGTTTTTATTACAGTAGTATTCCCTTATCCACTAATGTAAGAGGTATTTATTACAGTAGTATTCCCTTATCCACTAATGTAAGAGGTATTTATTACAGTAGTACTCCCTTATCCACTAATGTAAGAGGTATTTATTACAGTAGTATTCCCTTATCCACTAATGTAAGATGTATTTATTACAGTAGTATTCCCTTATCCACTAATGTAAGAGGTATTTATTACAGTAGTACTCCCTTATCCACTAATGTAAGAGGTATTTATTACAGTAGTAATCCCTTATCCACTAATGTTAGAGGTATTTATTACAGTAGTATTCCCGTATCCACTAATGTAAGAGGTATTTATTACAGTAGTACTCCCTTATCCACTAATGTAAGAGGTATTTATTACAGTAGTATTCCCTTATCCACTAATGTAAGAGGTATTTATTACAGTAGTGTTTTGAAGTTCTCCCACCAGGGTGTTCCTGAAAGGGTTATCTGGACAGTCAGTGCAGTGATTTTACAAAGTTCCAAATGATTTCTCTGAAAAGCTATTCTAAACATTTTGGTAGCAGTGGTTTGAATGAATCCCTCCAGTCTGTAACCAACAGTCATGTATTCTGTGATTTTGACAGCTTGTGTGTGTTGTCTGAGGGCAAAGTTTGAAATGGGACCCAGAAGTTAGATGTTTCTACCGATGGGTGTGAGTTTTAAAATTGTGTGTGAAGATTTGAGAAAATGGTGAGTTGTTCCAGGAATTGTGTTTTAGCAATTACACTTACATTCTCTAAACTGTAAGTACAATTGTCACAACTGTTTTATGGGACATCACAACTCTATTACATGTCGGCAAAATGTTGTAACTCAACCAAAACATTTACACTTTTTCTCAATTGCTAAAACACAATTTCTGAAACCTTGCTCCGTTTCCTGAAAACATTAAACACAAAACCTCATCTTCAAGCACTACATTTACATAACCTCTGACTCACAAAATGAAACATTCGCCTCAAAACAGTTTTACCTGTGTTCAAAATCAAACACTGCTCTCAAATCATAAACAAAGTGATCAAAATGATATACACTCTCAAGCACAATACACCGAAAAATAGAAAACACATTGTTCAAAACATACAATTCTCAGGGAGAAGTACATTTTTAATCTAAAAAAATATTCCTATTTTTCCGTCATTGTCTTTTGATGAACGAAAACATTGAGCTACTATCAAAATAGCTCAAAATTGATCAGAAATTACTACTCTGCTTTGCTCTTTGCAATTTTGTTTTTTGTTCTTCCTCCTCCTTGTACCCCTATTTTTACAGTACTGTACCCTGCATCTCGCAAACTTGTCCTTTGTCTCTGTGATACTGTAGTTCTTGTTCTTTGTTGATATGAACCTGCAACCAGTCAAAATCTATTCTCAGACCAGCCTCTTCCATTGTCAGACCATGGTTTATAACACTGTGGACCTGTTTACATTAGGCTGTACTCTCCGACCAGCCTCTTCCATTGTCAGACCATGGTTTATAACACTGTGGACCTGTTTACATTAGGCTGTACTCTCCGACCAGCCTCTTCCATTGTCAGACCATGGTTTATAACACTGTGGACCTGTTTACATTAGGCTGTACTCTCCGACCAGCCTCTTCCATTGTCAGACCATGGTTTATAACACTGTGGACCTGTTTACATTAGGCTGTACTCTCCGACCAGCCTCTTCCATTGTCAGACCATGGTTTATAACACTGTGGACCTGTTTACATTAGGCTGTACTCTCCGACCAGCCTCTTCCATTGTAAGACCATGGTTTATGATATAGTCCACAATTGTAGCTCTGATTTCATCAGAGACTCTTATTCTTTGCCTTCTACCTCTTCCTCTATTATGTCTTCCCCTAACACCCCCTCCAACCACTCTTACACATCTTCTTATTTCTCTTCCACAAGCATGTAGCTGCTGTTCAGGGTTGTGATGTTCCTCCATGTTCAAAAATTGTAGTGATTGTGCCGTGGGCAAGCTCCATAAATATGCTTCCAAACTTGATTGGTTGATTGGTAAGATTGTGATTCCTATTTCATTGCTATGTCACCTGGCAGGTCATTTGCCAATTTAGCAGACATCATAAACCTTCCATGTCATAGATATTTACGGAATATACTGTACATGTATATCTGACTGATTTTGATAATTGAATGGATCATTTTGCAGGTGATGGCTCACACGATGGAAGAATGTTTAGAAGTTGTGAAGAGTATGATAATTTCACTGAGAATCAGCTCATCAGTTTTAATCAGCCATGTGCATGTAGTTATTGTGCAAATTGTAGACAATTGTACTTCCTCTTTTGCACAGATGTGACAAAACACGTGCAATTTAAATTAATAAGAAATTAATAAGAAATTAATAAGAAATTCAAATATGGTGTGAACAAGAAACTAATTGTTCAGAGATTTGAACTTATTGTTTAAAAAATAACAATCTAATTTGAGAATTGAGCCAAAGTGAAAACCTGTAATACTACTATCCTCTGATATGATAACTCGTGGGATTCCAATTCCGAAAAACCTCGAGCGTTCCTCAGGCAGTCTGAAATTGATATCATTTTTCCCCATTATTGAAAGGTGCCAATGGGATCCAACCTCTCTGAGACACTCATTCTAAAACTACCGATGTCTTAGCTCTGAACAGATGCTTGTTAGTGTGGCTGACCCTTCCAATATGGTGTTTAATTACTATGTGTCCCTGTGTTAATGAAATAGCTTTCCTTCCTTCAATAAGGGCCGGTCCCACAGGAACAGGCAATGTGTTGGAATGAACCTTTCAACCTGATGCCTTTCAAACATATCAAAGGCTCTATCCTTCTCCATGGTGTATTGGACATGGTTATATTGAGAGAAAATGACCTATGAATGTTTAAACACTGTTTTTATTTGGAGAATATGACCTATGAATGTGAAAACAGTGTTTTGATTTGGAGAATATGACCTATGAATGTGAAAACAGTGTTTTGATTTGGAGAATATGACCTGTGAATGTGAAAACAGTGTTTTGATTTGGAGAATATGACCTGTGAATGTGAAAACAGTGTTTTGATTTGGAGAATATTACCTGTGAATGTGAAAACAGTGTTTTGATTTGGAGAATATGACTTGTATGACTTGTGAATGTGAAAAGTGTTTTGATTTGGAGAATCTGTTACGGTGCGTGAATGAGTACCCAAAAGCGAATTAACGTAAACAGAGCTTCTTTAATAACAAAACAAACGTAGGCTCAGATGGACCGGCAGATTCCGACAGGACAGGACAAGGTTGCAGCAAACATGACGATAGTCTGGTTCAGGCATGAATAACACAAACAAGAATCCGACAAGGACAGGAGCAGGAACAGAGAGAGATATAGAGACCTAATCAGAGGGAAAAAGGGAACAGGTGGGAAAAGAGGTGACGAGGTAGTTAGGAGGAGACAAGGAACAGCTGGGGGAAAGAGGGGGAGAAAAGGTAACCTAATAACGACCAGCAGAGGGAGACAGGGTGAAGGGAAAGGACAGAAACAAGACACAACATGACAATACATGACAGAATATGACTTGTATGACTTGTGAATGTGAAAAGTGTTTTGATTTGGAGAATATGACTTGCATGACTTGTGAATGTGAAAAGTGTTTTGATTTGGAGAATATGACTTGTATGACCTGTGAATGTGAAAAGTGTTTTGATTTGGAGAATATGACTTGTATGACTTGTGAATGTGAAAAGTGTTTTGATTTGGAGAATATGACCTATGAATGTTTAAACAGTGTTTTGATTTGGAGAATATGACCTGTGAATGTGAAAACAGTGTTTTGATTTGGAGAATATTACCTGTGAATGTGAAAACAGTGTTTTGATTTGGAGAATATGACTTGTATGACTTGTGAATGTGAAAAGTTTTTTGATTTGGAGAATATGACTTGTATGACTTGTGAATGTGAAAAGTGTTTTGATTTGGAGAATATGACTTGCATGACTTGTGAATGTGAAAAGTGTTTTGATTTGGAGAATATGACTTGTATGACCTGTGAATGTGAAAAGTGTTTTGATTTGGAGAATATGACTTGTATGACTTGTGAATGTGAAAAGTGTTTTGATTTGGAGAATATGACCTATGAATGCTTAAACAGTGTTTTGATTTGGAGAATATGACCTGTGAATGTGAAAACAGTCATGTCATTTGAGTGTTAGAGACAATTCATGAGCACAAAACATGTAGAAGACGTTTTTGTAAATGTTTGTTTTATTTTAATTGAAGATCTGTCTGCAGTGAAAATAGTATGTCCTTAGCACATGACTTATACATATAATATGAGGCCAACCATTCAGAAGGCGCACTCGAGGAGGAAACCTGGCGGCAACGGAGGAAATCATCGATCAGCGCACGGTCCAGCACGTCCCGAGAGGGAACCCAACTCCTCTCCTCAGGACCGTACCCCTCCCAATCTACTAGGTACTGATGACCACGGCCCCGAGGACGCATGTCCAAAATCCTACGGACCCTGTAGATGGGTGCGCCAAGGATGGGGGGGGGGGGGAGACGAGCGGGGGCGCGAAGAACGGGCTTGACACAGGAGACATGGAAGACCGGGTGGACGCGACGAAGATATCGCGGAAGAAGAAGTCGAACTGCGACAGGATTAATGATCCGAGAAATACGGAACGGACCAATGAACCGCGGGGTCAACTTGCGAGAAGCGGTCTTAAGGGGAAGGTTCTGAGTGGAGAGCCAAACTCTCTGACCGCGACAATATCTAGGACTCTTAGTTCTACGCTTATTAGCAGCCCTCACAGTCTGCGCCCTATAACGGCAAAGTGCAGACCTGACCCTCTTCCAGGTGCGCTCGCAACGTTGGACAAAAGCCTGAGCGGAGGGGACGCTGGACTCGGCGAACTGAGATGAGAACAGCGGAGGCTGGTACCCGAGGCTACTCTGAAAAGGAGATAGCCCGGTCGCAGACGAAGGAAGCGAGTTGTGGGCGTATTCTGCCCAGGGGAGCTGTTCTGACCAAGACGCAGGGTTGCGAAAAGAAAGACTGCGTAAGATGCGACCAATAGTCTGATTGGCCCGTTCTGCTTGACCGTTAGACTGGGGGTGAAAGCCGGAAGAGAGACTGACGGAAGCCCCAATCAAACGGCAAAACTCCCTCCAAAATTGAGACGTGAATTGCGGACCTCTGTCCGAAACGACGTCTGACGGAAGGCCATGAATTCTGAAAACATTCTCGATGATGATTTGTGCCGTCTCTTTAGCAGAAGGAAGCTTAGCAAGGGGAATAAAATGAGCCGCCTTAGAGAACCTGTCGACAACCGTAAGAATAACAGTCTTCCCCGCTGACGAAGGCAGTCCGGTGACAAAATCTAAGGCGATGTGAGACCACGGTCGAGAGGGAATGGGAAGCGGCCTGAGACGGCCGGCAGGAGGGGAGTTACCGGACTTAGTCTGCGCGCAGACCGAACAAGCAGCCACGAAGCGACGCGTGTCATGCTCCCGGGTGGGCCACCAAAAGCGCTGGCGAATGGAAGCAAGCGTACCCCGAACGCCAGGGTGGCCGGCTAACTTGGCAGAGTGAGCCCACTGAAGAACGGCCAGACGAGTAGGAACGGGAACGAAAAGAAGGTTCCTGGGACAAGCGCGCGGCGACGGAGTTTGAGTGAGTGCTTGCTTTACCTGCCTCTCAATTCCCCAGACAGTCAACCCGACAACACGCCCCTCAGGGAGAATCCCCTCGGGGTCAGTGGAGGCTACTGAAGAACTGAAGAGACGAGATAAAGCTTCAGGCTTGGTGTTCTTAGAGCCCGGACGATAAGAAATCACGAACTCGAAACGAGCGAAAAACAGCGCCCAGCGCGCCTGACGCGCATTAAGTCGCTTGGCAGAACGGATGTACTCAAGGTTCCTATGGTCAGTCCAAACGACAAAAGGAACGGTCGCCCCCTCCAACCACTGTCGCCATTCGCCTAGGGCTAAGCGGATGGCGAGCAGTTCGCGGTTTCCCACATCATAGTTACGTTCCGACGGCGACAGGCGATGAGAAAAATACGCGCAAGGGTGGACCTTGTCGTCAGAGAAGGAGCGCTGAGAAAGGATGGCTCCCACGCCCACCTCTGACGCGTCAACCTCGACAATGAACTGTCTAGAGACGTCAGGTGTAACAAGGATAGGTGCGGATGTAAAACGATTCTTGAGGAGATCAAAAGCTCCCTGGGCGGAAACGGACCACTTAAAGCACGTCTTGACAGAAGTAAGGGCTGTGAGAGGGGCTGCCACCTGACCGAAATTACGGATGAAACGACGATAGAAATTCGCGAAGCCGAGAAAGCGCTGCAACTCGACGCGTGACTTAGGGACGGGCCAATCAATGACAGCTTGGACCTTAGCGGGATCCATCTTAATGCCTTCAGCGGAAATAACAGAACCGAGAAATGTGACGGAGGAGGCATGAAAAGAGCACTTCTCAGCCTTCACAAAAAGACAATTCTCTAAAAGGCGCTGGAGGACACGTCGAACGTGCTGAACATGAATCTGGAGTGACGGTGAAAAAATCAGGATATCGTCAAGGTAAACGAAAACAAAGATGTTCAGCATGTCTCTCAGGACATCATTGACTAATGCCTGAAAGACAGCTGGAGCGTTAGCGAGGCCGAAAGGAAGAACCCGGTATTCAAAGTGCCCTAACGGAGTGTTAAACGCCGTATTCCACTCGTCCCCCTCCCTGATGCGCACGAGATGGTAAGCGTTACGAAGGTCCAACTTAGTGAAAAACCTGGCTCCCTGCAGGATCTCGAAGGCTGAAGACATAAGAGGAAGCGGATAACGATTCTTCACTGTTATGTCATTCAGCCCTCGATAATCTATGCAGGGGCGCAGGGACCCGTCCTTCTTCTTAACAAAAAAAAACCCTGCTCCGGCGGGAGAGGAGGAGGGGACTATGGTACCGGCGGCAAGAGCTACAGACAAATAATCTTCGAGAGCCTTACGTTCGGGAGCCGACAGAGAGTATAGTCTACCCCGGGGAGGAGTGGTTCCCGGAAGGAGATCAATACTACAATCATACGAGCGGTGTGGAGGAAGAGAGGTGGCCCTGGACCGACTGAACACCGTGCGCAGATCGTGATATTCCTCCGGCACCCCTGTCAAATCACCAGGCTCCTCCTGCAGACATTAAACAGACAGACATTAAACATTTCACATGACAAGAGACGTTCCAGGAGAGGATAGAATTACTAGACCAATTAATGGAAGGATTATGACAAACTAGCCAGGGATGGCCCAAAACAACAGGTGTAAAAGGTGAACGAAAAATTAAAAAAGAAATGGTTTCGCTATGATTACCAGAAACAGTGAGGGTTAAAGGTAGCGTCTCACGCTGAATCCTGGGGAGAGGACTACCATCCAGGGCGAACAAGGCCGTGGACTCCCTTAACTGTCTGAGAGGAATGTCATGTTCCCGAGCCCAGGTCTCGTCCATAAAACAGCCCTCCGCCCCAGAGTCTATTAAGGCACTGCAGGAAGCTGACGAACCGGTCCAGCGTAGATGGACCGACAAGGTAGTGCAGGATCTTGAAGGAGAGACAGGAGTAGTAGCGCTCACCAGTAGCCCTCCGCTTACTGATGAGCTCTGGCTTTTACTGGACATGAAGTGACAAAATGACCAGCAGAACCGCAATAGAGACAGAGGCGGTTGGTGATTCTCCGTTCCCTCTCCTTAGTCGAGATGCGGATACCTCCCAGCTGCATAGGCTCAGCACCCGAGCCGGCAGAGGAAGATGGTAGTGATGCGGAGAGGGGGGCAACGGAGAACGCAAGCTCCTTTCCACGAGCTCGGTGACGAAGATCAACCCGTCGCTCAATGCGAATAGCGAGTTCAATCAAGGAATCCACGCTGGAAGGAACCTCCCGGGAGAGAATCTCATCCTTTACCTCTGCGCGGAGACCCTCCAGAAAACGAGCGAGCAAAGCCGGCTCGTTCCAGCCACTGGAGGCAGCAAGAGTGCGAAACTCAATAGAGTAGTCTGTTATGGATCGATTACCCTGACATAGGGAAGACAGGGCCCTGGAAGCCTCCTCCCCAAAAACAGACCGATCAAAAACCCGTATCATCTCCTCCTTAAAGTCCTGATACTGGTTAGTACACTCAGCCCTTGCCTCCCAGATTGCCGTGCCCCACTCACGAGCCCGTCCAGTAAGGAGAGATATGACGTAGGCGACATGAGCAGTGCTCCTGGAGTAAGTGTTGGGCTGGAGAGAAAACACAATATCACACTGGGTGAGGAACGAGCGGCATTCAGTGGGCTCCCCAGAGTAACACGGCGGGTTATTGATTCTGGGCTCCGGAGATTCGAAAGCCCTGGAAGTGGCCGGTGGATCGAGGCGGAGATGGTGAACCTGTTCTGTGAGGTTGGAGACTTGGGTGGCCAGGGTCTCAACGGCATGTCGAGCAGCAGACAATTCCTGCTCGTGTCTGCCTAGCGTCGCTCCCTGGATCTCGACGGCTGAGTGGAGAGGATCCGAAGTCGCTGGGTCCATTCTTGGTCGGATTCTTCTGTTACGGTGCGTGAATGAGGACCCAAAAGCGAATTAACGTAAACAGAGCTTCTTTAATAACAAAACAAACGTAGGCTCAGATGGACCGGCAGATTCCGACAGGACAGGACAAGGTTGCAGCAAACATGACGATAGTCTGGTTCAGGCATGAATAACACAAACAAGAATCCGACAAGGACAGGAGCAGGAACAGAGAGAGATATAGAGACCTAATCAGAGGGAAAAAGGGAACAGGTGGGAAAAGAGGTGACGAGGTAGTTAGGAGGAGACAAGGAACAGCTGGGGGAAAGAGGGGGAGAAAAGGTAACCTAATAACGACCAGCAGAGGGAGACAGGGTGAAGGGAAAGGACAGAAACAAGACACAACATGACAATACATGACAGAATATGACTTGTATGACTTGTGAATGTGAAAAGTGTTTTGATTTGGAGAATATGACTTGCATGACTTGTGAATGTGAAAAGTGTTTTGATTTGGAGAATATGACTTGTATGACCTGTGAATGTGAAAAGTGTTTTGATTTGGAGAATATGACTTGTATGACTTGTGAATGTGAAAAGTGTTTTGATTTGGAGAATATGACCTATGAATGTTTAAACAGTGTTTTGATTTGGAGAATATGACCTGTGAATGTGAAAACAGTGTTTTGATTTGGAGAATATTACCTGTGAATGTGAAAACAGTGTTTTGATTTGGAGAATATGACTTGTATGACTTGTGAATGTGAAAAGTGTTTTGATTTGGAGAATATGACTTGTATGACTTGTGAATGTGAAAAGTGTTTTGATTTGGAGAATATGACTTGCATGACTTGTGAATGTGAAAAGTGTTTTGATTTGGAGAATATGACTTGGATGACCTGTGAATGTGAAAAGTGTTTTGATTTGGAGAATATGACTTGTATGACTTGTGAATGTGAAAAGTGTTTTGATTTGGAGAATATGACCTATGAATGCTTAAACAGTGTTTTGATTTGGAGAATATGACCTATGAATGCTTAAACAGTGTTTTGATTTGGAGAATATGACCTGTGAATGTGAAAACAGTCATGTCATTTGAGTGTTAGAGACAATTCATGAGCACAAAACATGTAGAAGACGTTTTTGTAAATGTTTGTTTTATTTTAATTGAAGATCTGTCTGCAGTGAAAATAGTATGTCCTTAGCACATGACTTATACATATAATATGAGAACAACCATTCAGAAGGAACCATGTTGTTGAAATTAACCTTTCATTATAATGTATTATTTGTGTTTTAGTCTTGTGTCATCTGTAAATGTAATTTACTTTTTATTTGTTTGTATTTATTTAACTACGTAAATCATTTAAAAACAAATTATTATTTACAATGACGGCCTACCCCGGCCAAATTCTAACCTGGACGATGCTGGGCCAATTGTGCACCGCCCTATGGGACTCCCAATCACAGCCGGTTGTGATACAGCCTGGAATTGAACCAGGCTCTTCAGTGATGCCTCTAGCACTGAGATGCAGTGCCTTAGGTTGCTGCGCCACTCGGGAGCCCGAGTGGGGAGCTCATTGTGTTGATGTCCTTCAGAAGTCTACAACCATAAGCCCTGCATGACAAAAGACCACACAACACAGATAGAACTGCACTCAGAATGTCAGGCAGCAATTGTCATTCAATCCGCGTAAAAGGTTTTATCTATTTTCTATTTGATCCACAAGTACTTAAACTGTTGACACCACTGTGCCGAAAACAGGAGTCAGAAATTCAGGGATTTGAGATATAAAGTATCTGTACGCCTAAAGATTTAGGCTGGGATTCAATCTGATCACAGGTTATAGGCATTGCAGCTTTAAAAAGAATGTCAGATTAAGCTGACATATGCAGTATTCACTGTGAATGGGATCTCTGTGAACGTGGGAAAGAGGCCTTTAAAAGTCTCATTGGCTATAAACCGCGACAGGACTGAATCCCAGCATTACATGTTAAGTCTGAGGCAGTGTACTGTAGGCTTTGTTTTGAGAATGGTCTGGAATCTATATTATTAAGATTATTCGAGAAGGTCTCGTTGCCATGCAAGTCCCTTGATCTTCCCCTGTAACGCAAATGTGCTGTGAAACTGCTTATGTTTCCATGACAAAAGTCATAAGGAGAGTTCACACAGACATAATATTCTAGAAGATTCTCAGGCGGACAAAATTGGGTCTCAACGTTTTTTTTTTTTTTTTTTTGTGAGGTGGGGGGCATTGTTATAAAATTGTACCACAGTCTTATCCAAACGTGTACAGTAACGATGACATCTTGTAGATTGATTAATTGTAACACCACATGAACTTAAATGGGTATAAAAAAGTATGAGCTAGATATTCAAACAAAAATGCTGTACAGGACATGTACCAGCCAGTGTTTTGAAACGGTGTGTGCTGAGTGTCTGGTAAACCCCAGAACAATATCTTGCAATTGTATTCAAATAAAAAGTGTCAGTTATTCTCCAATGGGCTCCCTATCAGCTAAATCTAATGAACTGTCCTCTCGTGCTAATATCCAGTGACACAACCAACTGTTTTCCTCTCATGTTAAGGACAGGATCTATTCTGCTACTCAAAGACCACATGGGTGAACAAGAGCAAATAAAATACACCTTTGCTCAAAAGTGTGTGGGTGGGCCAACAGTCATTCTACTGCACCAAGGCATATTAGTATTTCATTTGGGTGTCCATTTCAAAAATGCAATAAATCAAACATGACAAGTTCAAGGCAGGGATGTATTTTGGAGTCTGATCTACAAAACACAAATGTGGAATCCACCCACACTGGCTACTCAGTGATTCATCAGTTGTTGGTGTAATAACTCACCGAGGAAGGAACCCCAATTTTGTCTGATTGAGAGTAATGGTACCGGAGGATATGGTTGCGGTTTTACGGGCTCCTTGATTTTTTATTTTGTTTCGCGTTGTTTGTAACTCATAATTGTGCTGCTACCGCCTCTTATGACCAAAAAGAGCTTCTGAACATCAGAACAGTGAATACTCACCTCGAACTGGACAAAGATGTTTTCTTTAATGAGTCCGACGTGAAGGATACGCTGCTTTGTTGAGACAAGGCCCAAATCCCCGTCATCAGCGTGAAGAAAAGATGGAGAAAAAGGGGGAGAAGGGCGGGGTGCCTTGTAAGAATTTGCAGACGAGGAGGTAAACCATCACTACCCTCTGTATTATTGGCCAACGTGCAATTATTGGAAAACAAACTGCACGATCTACAATTAATACTATCTTACCAATTGGACATTAAAAACTGTAATGTCTTATTCTTCACCGAGATGTGGCTGAACGACGACATGGATAATATAGAGCTGACTGGCTTCTTTGTGCATCGGCAGGGCAGAGCAGCTATGTCTGGTAAGATGAGGGGCGGGATGTGTGTCTATTTGACAATAACCGCTGGTCAGCGATGTATAATATTACAGAAGTCTTGAGGTATTGCTCGCCTGAGGTAGAATACCTCATGATAAGCTGTAAACCACATTATCTACCAAGAGAGTTCTCATCTATATTATTCTTAGCCGTTTATTTACAACCACAAATCGATGCTGGCACTCAATGAGCTGTCTAAGGCAATAAGCAAACAAGAAAATGCTTATCAAGAAGCGGCGCTCCTAGTGGCTGGGGACTTTAATGCAGGCAAAATTAAATCCTTTTAAAATAATTTCTACCAGCATGGGCAAACAGCGGGAAAAAAACTCTAGACCACCTTTACTTCACACATAGAGATATCACCATGGTCCCTGTGCCCCAGAAAGCGAAGATAGCCTGCCTAAATGATTAACGCCCTGTAGCCCTCACTTCAGTAGCCATGAAATGCTTTGAAAGGCTAGTCATGGCTCACATCAACACCATCATGCCGGAATCCCTAGACCCACTCCAATTCGCATACTGCCCCAACATATCCAGAGATGACGCAATCTCATCGCACTCCACATTGCCCTTTCCCACCTGGACATAAGGAATACCTATGTGAGAATGCTAACTAAACAACTCCCTCTGCAACTGGATCCTGGACTTCCTGACGGGCCACACCAGGTGGAAAGGGTAGGCAACAACGTATCTGCCATGCTGATCCTCAACACTGGGGCCCCTCAGGGGTGCATGCTTAGTCCCCTCGTGTACTCCCTGTTCACCCATGACTATGTGGCCAAGCACGAATCCAACACAATCATTAAGTTTGCTGACGACACAACAGTGGTAGGCCTGATCACCGACTACGATGAGACAGCCTATAGGGAGGAGGTCAGAGACTGGGCAGTGTGATGCCAGGACAACAACCTCTCCCTCAATGTGATTAAGCGAAAGGAGCTGTTTGTGGACTATGAGAAAAGGAGGGCCGAACTGGCCCCCATTCACATCGATGGGGCTGAAGTGGAGCGGGTCGAGAGTTTCAAGTTCCTTGGTGTCCACATTACCAAGGTCCAAACACACCAAGACACTTCAGGAGACTGAAAAGATTTGGCATTGGTCGCTAGATCCTCAAAAGGATTTATACAGCTGCCCTGACTGGTTGCATCACCGCCTAGTATGGCAACTGCTCGGCATCTGACCGTAAGGCGCTACAAAGGGTAGTACGTATGGCCCAGTACATCACTAAGGCTAAGATCCTGCCATCCAGGACCTATATACTAGGCGGTGTCAGAGGAAGGCCCAAAAAATTGTCAAAGACTCCAGTTACCCAAGGCATAGACTGTTCTCTCTGCTACCGCACATCAAGCAGTACCGGAGCGTCAAGTCTAGGACCATAAGGCTCCTTAACAGCTTCCACCCCCAAGCCATAAGACTGCTGAACAATTTATCAAATGGCCACCCACACTATTTACATTGTTTTTACACTGCTGCTAATCGCTGTTTATTATTTATGCATACACTACCAGTCAATAGTTTTAGAACACCTTCTCATTCAAGGCTTTTCTTTATTTTTACAGTTTTTTATATTGTAGAATAATAGTGAAGACATCGGAATTATGAAATAACACATATGGAATCATATAGTAACCAAAAAGGTGTTCAACTAATAAATTATATTTTATATTTGAGATTCTTCAAATAGCCACCCTTTGCCTTGATTTTAGCGTTGCACATGTTTGGTATTATCTCGTTATTGTTATGTCATTACCTTGTTACTATTTTTTTGATTTTTTTTACTTTAGGTTATTTAGTAAATATTTATTAACTCTATTTCTTGAACTGTATTGTTGGTTAAGGGCTTGTAAGTAAGCATTTCACGGTAAGGTCCACACCTGTTGTATTCGGAGCAAGTGACAAATAGCATTTGATTTGATTTGAATGTGAACCCATCACGCAGGAACGACAGGAATAAGACATTATTGGAATAATGTGTTGACGAGCCTCTGACACGTAATCTCTGTGGAAGCGTCAGGGTCACATCAATGATGTTTGATTGACAAGGAACAGAAGAAAGAATATTGAATCTTCTCTTTCTCCTCCTGTTTCTTCTTCACATCACTCTCTCTCTCTCTTTCGCTCTCTCTCACTCTCTCTCTCAGACTTTAAAATGGTGCTGTCAGCAGCACTCGGTTCATTCTGGACACAGTAGGCAACAACATTGCCACCTGAATAAGTGTTCTAAAACATGGTTTTTATTACTAAATACCATACAACAGAAAAAAGCATAATCAATTAGGCAGATTTATATATTTTTTTGCAGTAAAGTGTCAACAAATGTCTCTTGGGGGGGGATAATTCTCTGGCCAGATATTAGCTGGTTGTGCATAATGTGTGCATTCTGATGAGGTCTAAAGCATTCGAGCAGCAGTGGAAGCACAGCAGAAGAGGGTGACATTTCCCTGACCTTCAGCCACACAACTACCAATACACTAAGAAGAAGAAAAGAGAAGGGACTGCTAATGAGGTTGAGAGTGAGAGGAATGGCTCCCCAAGGCTACAATCCTCAGGTCCTTCTCAGGAGTCATAGTATGCAGGAAGTGAAGAGCAGTAAATCACCATTCCAGTCCAATGTGAGTGCTTTGTTAATAGGAGTTCTACTGCCTTGTTAATATCAGTTCCAGTGCCTTGCTAATATCAGTTCCAGTGCCTTGCTAATATGAGTTCCAGTGCCTTGTTAATATGATTTCCAGTGCCTTGTTAATATGAGTTCCAGTGCCTTGTTAATATGAGTTCCAGTGCCTTGTTAATATGAGTTCCAGTGCCTTGTTAATATGAGTTCCAGTGCTTTGTTAATATGAGTTCTATTGCCTTGTTAATATCAGTTCCAGTGCTTTGTTAATATGAGTTCCAGTGCCTTGTTAATATGAGTTCCAGTGCCTTGTTAATATGGGTTCCAGTGTCTTGTTAATATGAGTTCCAGTGCCTTGTTAATATCATTTCCAGTGCCTTGTTAATGAGTTCCAGTGACTTGTTAATATGAGTTCCAGTGCCTTGTTAATATGAGTTCCAGTGCCTTGTTAATATGAGTTCCAGTGCCTTGTTAATATCATTTCCAGTGCCTTGTTAATATGAGTTCCAGTGCCTTGCTAATATGAGTTCCAGTGCCTTGTTAATATGAGTTCCAGTGCCTTGTTAATATCATTTCCAGTGCCTTGTTAATATCATTTCCAGTACCTTGTTAATATCATTTCCAGTGCCTTGTTAATATGAGTTCCAGTGCCTTGTTAATATGAGTTCCAGTGCCTTGTTGATATGAGTTCCAGTGCCTTGTTAATATGAGTTATACTGCCTTGTTAATATCAGTTCCAGTGCCTTGTTAATATGAGTTCCAGTGCCTTGTTAATATGAGTTCCAGTGCCTTGTTGATATGAGTTCCAGTGCCTTGTAAATATGAGTTCCAGTGCTTTGTTAATATGAGTTCTACTGCCTTGTTAATATGAGTTCCAGTGCCTTGTTAAAATGAGTTCCAGTGCCTTGTTAATATGAGTTCCAGTGCCTTGTTAATGAGTTCCAGTGACTTGTTAATATCAGTTCCAGTGCCTTGTTAATATAATTTCCAGTGCCTTGTTAATATGAGTTCCAGTGCCTTGTTAATATCATTTCCAGTGCCTTGTTAATATGAGTTCCAGTGCCTTGCTAATATGAGTTCCAGTGCCTTATTAATATGAGTTCCAGTGCCTTGTTAATATCATTTCAAGTGCCTTGTTAATATCATTTCCAGTACCTTGTTAATATCATTTCCAGTGCCTTGTTAATGTCATTTAAAGTGCCTTGTTAAAATGAGTTCCAGTGCCTTGTTAATATGAGTTCCAGTGCCTTGTTGATATGAGTTCCAGTGCCTTGTTAATATGAGTTCCAGTGCCTTGTTAATATGATTTCCAGTGCCTTGTTAATATGAGTTCCAGTGCCTTGTTAATATGAGTTCCAGTGCCTTGTTAATATGAGTTCCAGTGCCTTGTTAAAATGAGTTCCAGTGCCTTGTTAATATGAGTTCCAGTGCCTTGTTAATATGGGTTCCAGTGTCTTGTTAATATGAGTTCCAGTGCCTTGTTAATATCATTTCCAGTGCCTTGTTAATGAGTTCCAGTGACTTGTTAATATGAGTTCCAGTGCCTTGTTAATATGAGTTCCAGTGCCTTGTTAATATGAGTTCCAGTGCCTTGTTAATATCATTTCCAGTGCCTTGTTAATATGAGTTCCAGTGCCTTGCTAATATGAGTTCCATTGCCTTGTTAATATGAGTTCCAGTGCCTTGTTAATATCATTTCCAGTGCCTTGTTAATGAGTTCCAGTGACTTGTTAATATGAGTTCCAGTGCCTTGTTAATATCATTTCCAGTGCCTTTTTAATATGAGATCCAGTGCCTTGTTAATATCATTTCCAGTACCTTGTTAATATCATTTCCAGTGCCTTGTTAATATGAGTTCCAGTGCCTTGTTAATATGAGTTCCAGTGCCTTGTTAATATGAGTTCCAGTGCCTTGTTAATATGAGTTATACTGCCTTGTTAATATCAGTTCCAGTGCCTTGTTAATATGAGTTCCAGTGCCTTGTTAATATGAGTTCCAGTGCCTTGTTGATATGAGTTCCAGTGCCTTGTAAATATGAGTTCCAGTGCTTTGTTAATATGAGTTCTACTGCCTTGTTAATATGAGTTCCAGTGCCTTGTTAAAATGAGTTCCAGTGCCTTGTTAATATGAGTTCCAGTGCCTTGTTAATGAGTTCCAGTGACTTGTTAATATCAGTTCCAGTGCCTTGTTAATATAATTTCCAGTGCCTTGTTAATATGAGTTCCAGTGCCTTGTTAATATCATTTCCAGTGCATTGTTAATATGAGTTCCAGTGCCTTGCTAATATGAGTTCCAGTGCCTTGTTAATATGAGTTCCAGTGCCTTGTTAATATCATTTCAAGTGCCTTGTTAATATCATTTCCAGTACCTTGTTAATATCATTTCCAGTGCCTTGTTAATTTCATTTACAGTGCCTTGTTAAAATGAGTTCCAGTGCCTTGTTAATATGAGTTCCAGTGCCTTGTTGATATGAGTTCCAGTGCCTTGTTAATATGAGTTCCAGTGCCTTGTTAATATGAATTCCAGTGCCTTGTTAATATCCTTTCCAGTGCCTTGTTAATATGAGTTCCAGTGACTTGTTAATATCAGTTCCAGTGCCTTGTTAAAATGAGTTCCAGTGCCTTGTTAATATGAGTTCCAGTGCCTTGTTAAAATGAGTTCCAGTGCCTTGTTAATATGAGTTCCAGTGCCTTGTTAATGAGTCCCAGTGACTTGTTAATATCAGTTCCAGTGCCTTGTTAATATAATTTCCAGTGCCTTGTTAATATGAGTTCCAGTGCCTTGTTAATATCATTTCCATTGCCTTGTTAATATGAGTTCCAGTGCCTTGCTAATATGAGTTCCAGTGCCTTGTTAATGAGTTCCAGTGACTTGTTAATATGAGTTCCAGTGCCTTGTTAATATGAGTTCCAGTGCCTTGTTAATATGAGTTCCAGTGCCTTGTTAATATCATTTCCAGTGCCTTGTTAATATGAGTTCCAGTGCCTTGCTAATATGAGTTCCATTGCCTTGTTAATATGAGTTCCAGTGCCTTGTTAATATCATTTCCAGTGCCTTGTTAATGAGTTACAGTGACTTGTTAATATGAGTTCCAGTGCCTTGTTAATATCATTTCCAGTGCCTTTTTAATATGAGATCCAGTGCCTTGTTAATATCATTTCCAGTGCCTTGTTAATATGAGTTCCAGTGCCTTGCTAATAAGAGTTCCAGTGCCTTGTTAATATGAGTTCCAGTGCCTTGTTAATATCATTTCCAGTGCCTTGTTAATATCATTTCCAGTACCTTGTTAATATCATTTCCAGTGCCTTGTTAATATGAGTTCCAGTGCCTTGTTAATATGAGTTCCAGTGCCTTGTTAATATGAGTTCCAGTGCCTTGTTAATATGAGTTATACTGCCTTGTTAATATCAGTTCCAGTGCCTTGTTAATATGAGTTCCAGTGCCTTGTTAATATGAGTTCCAGTGCCTTGTTGATATGAGTTCCAGTGCCTTGTAAATATGAGTTCCAGTGCTTTGTTAATATGAGTTCTACTGCCTTGTTAATATGAGTTCCAGTGCCTTGTTAAAATGAGTTCCAGTGCCTTGTTAATATGAGTTCCAGTGCCTTGTTAATGAGTTCCAGTGACTTGTTAATATCAGTTCCAGTGCCTTGTTAATATAATTTCCAGTGCCTTGTTAATATGAGTTCCAGTGCCTTGTTAATATCATTTCCAGTGCATTGTTAATATGAGTTCCAGTGCCTTGCTAATATGAGTTCCAGTGCCTTGTTAATATGAGTTCCAGTGCCTTGTTAATATCATTTCAAGTGCCTTGTTAATATCATTTCCAGTACCTTGTTAATATCATTTCCAGTGCCTTGTTAATTTCATTTACAGTGCCTTGTTAAAATGAGTTCCAGTGCCTTGTTAATATGAGTTCCAGTGCCTTGTTGATATGAGTTCCAGTGCCTTGTTAATATGAGTTCCAGTGCCTTGTTAATATGAATTCCAGTGCCTTGTTAATATCCTTTCCAGTGCCTTGTTAATATGAGTTCCAGTGACTTGTTAATATCAGTTCCAGTGCCTTGTTAAAATGAGTTCCAGTGCCTTGTTAATATGAGTTCCAGTGCCTTGTTAAAATGAGTTCCAGTGCCTTGTTAATATGAGTTCCAGTGCCTTGTTAATGAGTCCCAGTGACTTGTTAATATCAGTTCCAGTGCCTTGTTAATATAATTTCCAGTGCCTTGTTAATATGAGTTCCAGTGCCTTGTTAATATCATTTCCATTGCCTTGTTAATATGAGTTCCAGTGCCTTGCTAATATGAGTTCCAGTGCCTTGTTAATGAGTTCCAGTGACTTGTTAATATGAGTTCCAGTGCCTTGTTAATATGAGTTCCAGTGCCTTGTTAATATGAGTTCCAGTGCCTTGTTAATATCATTTCCAGTGCCTTGTTAATATGAGTTCCAGTGCCTTGCTAATATGAGTTCCATTGCCTTGTTAATATGAGTTCCAGTGCCTTGTTAATATCATTTCCAGTGCCTTGTTAATGAGTTACAGTGACTTGTTAATATGAGTTCCAGTGCCTTGTTAATATCATTTCCAGTGCCTTTTTAATATGAGATCCAGTGCCTTGTTAATATCATTTCCAGTGCCTTGTTAATATGAGTTCCAGTGCCTTGCTAATAAGAGTTCCAGTGCCTTGTTAATATGAGTTCCAGTGCCTTGTTAATATCATTTCCAGTGCCTTGTTAATATCATTTCCAGTACCTTGTTAATATCATTTCCAGTGCCTTGTTAATATGAGTTCCAGTGCCTTGTTAATATGAGTTCCAGTGCCTTGTTAATATGAGTTCCAGTGCCTTGTTAATATGAGTTATACTGCCTTGTTAATATCAGTTCCAGTGCCTTGTTAATATGAGTTCCAGTGCCTTGTTAATATGAGTTCCAGTGCCTTGTTGATATGAGTTCCAGTGCCTTGTAAATATGAGTTCCAGTGCTTTGTTAATATGAGTTCTACTGCCTTGTTAATATGAGTTCCAGTGCCTTGTTAAAATGAGTTCCAGTGCCTTGTTAATATGAGTTCCAGTGCCTTGTTAATGAGTTCCAGTGACTTGTTAATATCAGTTCCAGTGCCTTGTTAATATAATTTCCAGTGCCTTGTTAATATGAGTTCCAGTGCCTTGTTAATATCATTTCCAGTGCCTTGTTAATATGAGTTCCAGTGCCTTGCTAATATGAGTTCCAGTGCCTTGTTAATATGAGTTCCAGTGCCTTGTTAATATCATTTCAAGTGCCTTGTTAATATCATTTCCAGTACCTTGTTAATATCATTTCCAGTGCCTTGTTAATGTCATTTACAGTGCCTTGTTAAAATGAGTTCCAGTGCCTTGTTAATATGAGTTCCAGTGCCTTGTTGATATGAGTTCCAGTGCCTTGTTAATATGAGTTCCAGTGCCTTGTTAATATGAATTCCAGTGCCTTGTTAATATCCTTTCCAGTGCCTTGTTAATATGAGTTCCAGTGACTTGTTAATATCAGTTCCAGTGCCTTGTTAAAATGAGTTCCAGTGCCTTGTTAATATGAGTTCCAGTGCCTTGTTAAAATGAGTTCCAGTGCCTTGTTAATATGAGTTCCAGTGCCTTGTTAATGAGTCCCAGTGACTTGTTAATATCAGTTCCAGTGCCTTGTTAATATAATTTCCAGTGCCTTGTTAATATGAGTTCCAGTGCCTTGTTAATATCATTTCCAGTGCCTTGTTAATATGAGTTCCAGTGCCTTGCTAATATGAGTTCCAGTGCCTTGTTAATATGAGTTCCAGTGCCTTGTTAATATCATTTCCAGTGCCTTGTTAATATCATTTCCAGTACCTTGTTAATATCAGTTCCAGTGCCTTGTTAATATCGGTTCCAGTGCCTTGTTAATGTCATTTACAGTGCCTTGTTAAAATGAGTTCCAGTGCCTTGTTAATATGAGTTCCAGTGCCTTGTTAATATGAGTTCTACTGCCTTGTTAATATGAATTCTACTGCCTTGTTAATATGAGTTCCAATGCCTTGTTAATATGAGTTCTACTGCCTTGTTAATATGAGTTCTACTGCCTTGTTAATATGAGTTCCAGTGCTTTGTTAATATGAGTTCTACTGCCTTGTTAATATGAGTTCCAGTGCCTTGTTAATGAGTTCCAGTGCCTTGTTAATATGAGTTCTACTGCCTTGTTAATATCAGTTCCAGTGCCTTGTTAATATGAGTTCCAGTGCCTTGTTAATATGAGTTCCAGTGCCTTGTTGATATGAGTTCCAGTGCCTTGTTAATATGAGTTCCAGTGCCTTGTTAATATGAATTCCAGTGCCTTGTTAATATCCTTTCCAGTGCCTTGTTAATGAGTTCCAGTGACTTGTTAATATCAGTTCCATTGCCTTGTTAATATGAGTTCCAGTGCTTTGTTAATATGAATTATACTGCCTTGTTGATATCAGTTCCAGTGAATTGTTAATATGAGTACCAATGCCTTGTTAATATGAGTTCCAGTGCCTTGTTAAAATGAGTTCTACTGCCTTGTTAATATGAATTCTACTGCCTTGTTAATATGAGTTCTACTGCCTTGTTAATATGAGTTATACTGCCTTGTTAATATGAGTTCCAGTGCTTTGTTAATATGAGTTCTACTGCCTTGTTAATATGAGTTCCAGTGCTTTGTTAATGAGTTCCAGTGCCTTGTTAATATGAGTTCTACTGCCTTGTTAATATCAGTTCCAGTGCCTTGTTAATATGAGTTCCAGTGCCTTGTTAATATGAGTTCCAGTGCCTTGTTGATATGAGTTCCAGTGCCTTGTTAATATGAGTTCCAGTGCCTTGTTAATATGAATTCCAGTGCCTTGTTAATATCCTTTCCAGTGCCTTGTTAATGAGTTCCAGTGACTTGTTAATATCAGTTCCAGTGCCTTGTTAATATGAGTTCCAGTGCTTTGTTAATATGAGTTATACTGCCTTGTTGATATGAGTTCCAGTGCCTTGTTAAAATGAGTTCCAGTGCCTTGTTAATATGAGTTCCAGTGCCTTGTTAATGAGTTCCAGTGACTTGTTAATATCAGTTCCAGTGCCTTGTTAATATCATTTCCAGTGCATTGTTAATATGAGTTCCAGTGCCTTGTTAATATCATTTCCAGTGCCTTGTTAATATGAGTTCCAGTGCCTTGCTAATATGAGTTCCAGTGCCTTGTTAATATCATTTCCAGTGCCTTGTTAATATCATTTCCAGTACCTTGTTAATATCATTTCCAGTGCCTTGTTAATATAAGTTCCAGTGCCTTGTTAATATCAGTTCCAGTGCCTTGTTAATGTCATTTACAGTGCCTTGTTAAAATGAGTTCCAGTGCCTTGTTAATATGAGTTCCAGTGCCTTGTTAATATGAGTTCCAGTGCCTTGCTAATATGAGTTCCAGTGCCTTGTTAATATCATTTCCAGTGCCTTGTTAATATCATTTCCAGTACCTTGTTAATATCATTTCCAGTGCCTTGTTAATATCATTTCCAGTGCCTTGTTAATGTCATTTACAGTGCCTTGTTAAAATGAGTTCCAGTGCCTTGTTGATATGAGTTCCAGTGCCTTGTTAATATGAGTTCTACTGCCTTGTTAATATGAATTCTACTGCCTTGTTAATATGAGTTCCAATGCCTTGTTAATATGAGTTCTACTGCCTTGTTAATATGAGTTCTACTGCCTTGTTAATATGAGTTCCAGTGCTTTGTTAATATGAGTTCTACTGCCTTGTTAATATGAGTTCCAGTGCCTTGTGAATGAGTTCCAGTGCCTTGTTAATATGAGTTCTACTGCCTTGTTAATATCAGTTCCAGTGCCTTGTTAATATGAGTTCCAGTGCATTGTTAATATGAGTTCCAGTGCCTTGTTGATATGAGTTCCAGTGCCTTGTTAATATGAGTTCCAGTGCCTTGTTAATATGAATTCCAGTGCCTTGTTAATATCATTTCCAGTGCCTTGTTAATGAGTTCCAGTGACTTGTTAATATCAGTTCCAGTGCCTTGTTAATATGAGTTCCAGTGCTTTGTTAATATGAGTTATACTGCCTTGTTAATATGAGTTCCAGTGCCTTGTTAATATCATTTCCAGTGCCTTGTTAATATGAGTTCCAGTGCCTTGTTAATATCATTTCCAGTGCCTTGTTAATATGAGTTCCAGTGCCTTGCTAATATGAGTTCTAGTGCCTTGTTAATATGAGTTCCAGTGCCTTGTTAATATCATTTCCAGTGCCTTGTTAATATGATTTCCAGTACCTTGTTAATATCATTTCCAGTGCCTTGTTAATGTCATTTACAGTGCCTTGTTAAAATGAGTTCCAGTGCCTTGTTAATATGAGTTCTACTGCCTTGTTAATATGAATTCTACTGCTTGTTAATATGACTTCCAATGCCTTGTTAATATGAGTTCTACTGCCTTGTTAATATGAGTTCTACTGCCTTGTTAATATGAGTTCCAGTGCTTTGTTAATATGAGTTCTACTGCCTTGTTAATATGAGTTCCAGTGCCTTGTTAATGAGTTCCAGTGCCTTGTTAATATGAGTTCTACTGCCTTGTTAATATCAGTTCCAGTGCCTTGTTAATATGAGTTCCAGTACCTTGTTAATATGAGTTCCAGTGCCTTGTTGATATGAGTTCCAGTGCCTTGTTAATATGAGTTCCAGTGCCTTGTTAATATGAGTTCCAGTGCTTTGTTAATATGAGTTATACTGCCTTGTTAATATGAGTTCCAGTGCCTTGTTAAAATGAGTTCCAGTGCCTTGTTAATATGAGTTCCAGTGCCTTGTTAATATCATTTCCAGTGCCTTGTTAATATGAGTTCCAGTGCCTTGCTAATATGAGTTCCAGTGCCTTGTTAATATCATTTCCAGTGCCTTGTTAATATCATTTCCAGTACCTTGTTAATATCATTTCCAGTGCCTTGTTAATATAAGTTCCAGTGCCTTGTTAATATCAGTTCCAGTGCCTTGTTAATGTCATTTACAGTGCCTTGTTAAAATGAGTTCCAGTGCCTTGTTAATATGAGTTCCAGTGCCTTGTTAATATGAGTTCCAGTGCCTTGCTAATATGAGTTCCAGTGCCTTGTTAATATCATTTCCAGTGCCTTGTTAATATCATTTCCAGTACCTTGTTAATATCATTTCCAGTGCCTTGTTAATATCATTTCCAGTGCCTTGTTAATGTCATTTACAGTGCCTTGTTAAAATGAGTTCCAGTGCCTTGTTGATATGAGTTCCAGTGCCTTGTTAATATGAGTTCTACTGCCTTGTTAATATGAATTCTACTGCCTTGTTAATATGAGTTCCAATGCCTTGTTAATATGAGTTCTACTGCCTTGTTAATATGAGTTCTACTGCCTTGTTAATATGAGTTCCAGTGCTTTGTTAATATGAGTTCTACTGCCTTGTTAATATGAGTTCCAGTGCCTTGTTAATGAGTTCCAGTGCCTTGTTAATATGAGTTCTACTGCCTTGTTAATATCAGTTCCAGTGCCTTGTTAATATGAGTTCCAGTGCATTGTTAATATGAGTTCCAGTGCCTTGTTGATATGAGTTCCAGTGCCTTGTTAATATGAGTTCCAGTGCCTTGTTAATATGAATTCCAGTGCCTTGTTAATATCATTTCCAGTGCCTTGTTAATGAGTTCCAGTGACTTGTTAATATCAGTTCCAGTGCCTTGTTAATATGAGTTCCAGTGCTTTGTTAATATGAGTTATACTGCCTTGTTAATATGAGTTCCAGTGCCTTGTTAATATCATTTCCAGTGCCTTGTTAATATGAGTTCTACTGCCTTGTTAATATCATTTCCAGTGCCTTGTTAATATGAGTTCCAGTGCCTTGCTAATATGAGTTCTAGTGCCTTGTTAATATGAGTTCCAGTGCCTTGTTAATATCATTTCCAGTGCCTTGTTAATATGATTTCCAGTACCTTGTTAATATCATTTCCAGTGCCTTGTTAATGTCATTTACAGTGCCTTGTTAAAATGAGTTCCAGTGCCTTGTTAATATGAGTTCTACTGCCTTGTTAATATGAATTCTACTGCTTGTTAATATGACTTCCAATGCCTTGTTAATATGAGTTCTACTGCCTTGTTAATATGAGTTCTACTGCCTTGTTAATATGAGTTCCAGTGCTTTGTTAATATGAGTTCTACTGCCTTGTTAATATGAGTTCCAGTGCCTTGTTAATGAGTTCCAGTGCCTTGTTAATATGAGTTCTACTGCCTTGTTAATATCAGTTCCAGTGCCTTGTTAATATGAGTTCCAGTACCTTGTTAATATGAGTTCCAGTGCCTTGTTGATATGAGTTCCAGTGCCTTGTTAATATGAGTTCCAGTGCCTTGTTAATATGAGTTCCAGTGCTTTGTTAATATGAGTTATACTGCCTTGTTAATATGAGTTCCAGTGCCTTGTTAAAATGAGTTCCAGTGCCTTGTTAATATGAGTTCCAGTGCCTTGTTAATATCATTTCCAGTGCCTTGTTAATATGAGTTCCAGTGCCTTGCTAATATGAGTTCCAGTGCCTTGTTAATATCATTTCCAGTGCCTTGTTAATATCATTTCCAGTACCTTGTTAATATCATTTCCAGTGCCTTGTTAATATAAGTTCCAGTGCCTTGTTAATATCAGTTCCAGTGCCTTGTTAATGTCATTTACAGTGCCTTGTTAAAATGAGTTCCAGTGCCTTGTTAATATGAGTTCCAGTGCCTTGTTAATATGAGTTCTACTGCCTTGTTAATATGAATTCTACTGCCTTGTTAATATGAGTTCCAATGCCTTGTTAATATGAGTTCTACTGCCTTGTTAATATGAGTTCTACTGCCTTGTTAATATGAGTTCCAGTGCTTTGTTAATATGAGTTCTACTGCCTTGTTAATATGAGTTCCAGTGCCTTGTTAATGAGTTCCAGTGCCTTGTTAATATGAGTTCTACTGCCTTGTTAATATGAGTTCCAGTGCCTTGTTAATATGAGTTCCAGTGCCTTGTTAATATGAGTTCCAGTGCCTTGTTGATATGAGTTCCAGTGCCTTGTTAATATGAGTTCCAGTGCCTTGTAAATATGAATTCCAGTGCCTTGTTAATATCCTTTCCAGTGCCTTGTTAATGAGTTCCAGTGCCTTGTTAATATGAGTTCCAGTGCCTTGTTAATATCATTTCCAGTGCCTTGTTAATATGAGTTCCAGTGCCTTGCTAATATGAGTTCCAGTGCCTTGTTAATATGAGTTCCAGTGCCTTGTTAATATCATTTCCAGTGCCTTGTTAATATCATTTCCAGTACCTTGTTAATATCATTTCCAGTGCCTTGTTAATATGAGTTCCAGTGCCTTGTTAATATGAGTTCTACTGCCTTGTTAATATGAATTCTACTGCCTTGTTAATATGAGTTCCAATGCCTTGTTAATATGAGTTCTACTGCCTTGTTAATATGAGTTCTACTTCCTTGTTAATATGAGTTCCAGTGCCTTGTTAATATGAGTTCCTGTGCCTTGTTAATATGAGTTCTGCTGCCTTGTTAATATGTGTTCTACTGCCTTGTTAATATGAGTTATACTGCCTTGTTAATATGAGTTCTACTGCCTTGTTAATATGAGTTCCAGTGCCTTGTTAATATCATTTCCAGTGCATTGTTAATATGAGTTCCAGTGCCTTGTTAATATCATTTCCAGTGCCTTGTTAATATGAGTTCCAGTGCCTTGCTAATATGAGTTCCAGTGCCTTGTTAATATCATTTCCAGTGCCTTGTTAATATCATTTCCAGTACCTTGTTAATATCATTTCCAGTGCCTTGTTAATATCATTTACAGTGCCTTGTTAATGTCATTTACAGTGCCTTGTTAAAATGAGTTCCAGTGCCTTGTTGATATGAGTTCCAGTGCCTTGTTAATATGAGTTCTACTGCCTTGTTAATATGAATTCTACTGCCTTGTTAATATGAGTTCCAATGCCTTGTTAATATGAGTTCTACTGCCTTGTTAATATGAGTTCTACTGCCTTGTTAATATGAGTTCCAGTGCTTTGTTAATATGAGTTCTACTGCCTTGTTAATATGAGTTCCAGTGCCTTGTTAATGAGTTCCAGTGCCTTGTTAATATGAGTTCTACTGCCTTGTTAATATCAGTTCCAGTGCCTTGTTAATATGAGTTCCAGTGCATTGTTAATATGAGTTCCAGTGCCTTGTTGATATGAGTTCCAGTGCCTTGTTAATATGAGTTCCAGTGCCTTGTTAATATGAATTCCAGTGCCTTGTTAATATCATTTCCAGTGCCTTGTTAATGAGTTCCAGTGACTTGTTAATATCAGTTCCAGTGCCTTGTTAATATGAGTTCCAGTGCTTTGTTAATATGAGTTATACTGCCTTGTTAATATGAGTTCCAGTGCCTTGTTAATATCATTTCCAGTGCCTTGTTAATATGAGTTCCAGTGCCTTGTTAATATCATTTCCAGTGCCTTGTTAATATGAGTTCCAGTGCCTTGCTAATATGAGTTCTAGTGCCTTGTTAATATGAGTTCCAGTGCCTTGTTAATATCATTTCCAGTGCCTTGTTAATATGATTTCCAGTACCTTGTTAATATCATTTCCAGTGCCTTGTTAATGTCATTTACAGTGCCTTGTTAAAATGAGTTCCAGTGCCTTGTTAATATGAGTTCTACTGCCTTGTTAATATGAATTCTACTGCCTTGTTAATATGACTTCCAATGCCTTGTTAATATGAGTTCTACTGCCTTGTTAATATGAGTTCTACTGCCTTGTTAATATGAGTTCCAGTGCTTTGTTAATATGAGTTCTACTGCCTTGTTAATATGAGTTCCAGTGCCTTGTTAATGAGTTCCAGTGCCTTGTTAATATGAGTTCTACTGCCTTGTTAATATCAGTTCCAGTGCCTTGTTAATATGAGTTCCAGTACCTTGTTAATATGAGTTCCAGTGCCTTGTTGATATGAGTTCCAGTGCCTTGTTAATATGAGTTCCAGTGCCTTGTTAATATGAGTTCCAGTGCTTTGTTAATATGAGTTATACTGCCTTGTTAATATGAGTTCCAGTGCCTTGTTAAAATGAGTTCCAGTGCCTTGTTAATATGAGTTCCAGTGCCTTGTTAATATCATTTCCAGTGCCTTGTTAATATGAGTTTCAGTGCCTTGCTAATATGAGTTCCAGTGCCTTGTTAATATCATTTCCAGTGCCTTGTTAATATCATTTCCAGTACCTTGTTAATATCATTTCCAGTGCCTTGTCAATATAAGTTCCAGTGCCTTGTTAATATCAGTTCCAGTGCCTTGTTAATGTCATTTACAGTGCCTTGTTAAAATGAGTTCCAGTGCCTTGTTAATATGAGTTCCCGTGCCTTGTTAATATGAGTTCTACTGCCTTGTTAATATGAATTCTACTGCCTTGTTAATATGAGTTCCAATGCCTTGTTAATATGAGTTCTACTGCCTTGTTAATATGAGTTCTACTGCCTTGTTAATATGAGTTCCAGTGCTTTGTTAATATGAGTTCTACTGCCTTGTTAATATGAGTTCCAGTGCCTTGTTAATGAGTTCCAGTGCCTTGTTAATATGAGTTCTACTGCCTTGTTAATATGAGTTCCAGTGCCTTGTTAATATGAGTTCCAGTGCCTTGTTAATATGAGTTCCAGTGCCTTGTTGATATGAGTTCCAGTGCCTTGTTAATATGAGTTCCAGTGCCTTGTAAATATGAATTCCAGTGCCTTGTTAATATCCTTTCCAGTGCCTTGTTAATGAGTTCCAGTGACTTGTTAATATCAGTTCCAGTGCCTTGTTAATATGAGTTCCAGTGCTTTGTTAATATGAGTTATACTGCCTTGTTAATATGAGTTCCAGTGCCTTGTTAAAATGATTTCCAGTGCCTTGTTAATATGAGTTCCAGTGCCTTGTTAATATCATTTCCAGTGCCTTGTTAATATGAGTTCCAGTGCCTTGCTAATATGAGTTCCAGTGCCTTGTTAATATGAGTTCCAGTGCCTTGTTAATATCATTTCCAGTGCCTTGTTAATATCATTTCCAGTGCCTTGTTAATATGAGTTCCAGTGCCTTGTTAATATGAGTTCTACTGCCTTGTTAATATGAATTCTACTGCCTTGTTAATATGAGTTCCAATGCCTTGTTAATATGAGTTCTACTGCCTTGTTAATATGAGTTCTACTTCCTTGTTAATATGAGTTCCAGTGCCTTGTTAATATGAGTTCCTGTGCCTTGTTAATATGAGTTCTGCTGCCTTGTTAATATGTGTTCTACTGCCTTGTTAATATGAGTTATACTGCCTTGTTAATATGAGTTCTACTGCCTTGTTAATATGAGTTCCAGTGCCTTGTTAATATGAGTTCTGCTGCCTTGTTAATATGAGTTCCAGTGCCTTGTTAATATGAGTTATACTGCCTTGTTAATATGAGTTATACTGCCTTGTTAATATGAGTTCCAGTGCCTTGTTAATATGAGTTCCAGTGCCTTGTTAATATGCGTTCCTGTGCCTTGTTAATATGAGTTCTACTGCCTTGTTAATATGAGTAGTATTGATGGAACGCGTATCATGCCCACTTATTTTAGTACATCTAGGCCCATATTCAAAGAGTGTCTAGGATCAAGTTCTCCTTGACCATATAACCTTAATCATTACGTTCTAAAATACAAAACTGATCCTAGATCATCACTGCTACTCTGAGACGGTCAATGACTACTGGCCCGGGTATTTTAGTTTATGACAGTTATGTGATAACAAAAAAGTTATTATTAAATCATAGTTTGGAATATCATTAGGAAAGAATTGGTAAATGCAATGAACATGTCAAAACTTGTTCTCTATATCATTTGGAACTGAGTTACAGTTGATTTGATTTGAATGAGAACCCATCAAGCAGGAAGGACAGGAATAAGACATTATTGGAATAATGTGTTGACGAGCCTCTGACTCGTAATTTCTGTGGAAGCGTCAGGGTCATGATTGATTGACAAGGAACAGAAGAAAGAATATTGAGGCACTGGAACTGATGTACAGTATGTTTATGTTTATTCAGATAAAAACACCTTTGACATTCACATCACCTACTGTCCTTTTTCATTTACTTTGTCATCCATAGTAGCAGTCAATGTACAGGCTGTGCCTGATCTGTAGTAGTAGTCAGTGGACAGGCTGTGCCTGATCTGTAGTAGTAGTCAATGGACAGGCTGTGCCTGATCCGTAGTAGTAGTCAATGGACAGGCTGTGCCTGATCCGTAGTAGTAGTCAATGGACAGGCTGTGCCTGATCCGTAGTAGTAGTCAATGGAGAGGCTGTGCCTGTCGAATGCTGTTGCAATTGTTTAGTCCTCATATCCAATGTATCATCATTAAGAGGTCCGCTGGCTGGCTGGAAGGATAGAGGTGTCACACCACATAGGAAACCTTCCATTCCAATTGTGCTGAAACCAAAATGTTAACAGGTGGCGCCGACAGAGGGCTGCCTTGCTTCTAGACCTTAGGAAACTTTGCAGTATTTAGTTTTTTTATGTATTATTTCTTACATTGTTAGCCCAGAAAATGTTAAGTGTTGTTACACACAGCCAGGAAGAACTATTGGATATCAGAGCAAGGTCAAGTTACCAGCACAACGACTTGGAATATGACTTTACCGAAGCGGCTCCATAGTCCGAACCACCCAGGGTAATTTGAACTGATTCCAGAGGCTGACCCAAAACAACGCCGCCAGACAAGAGGTAGACGGAGCAGTCTTCTGGTCAGACTTCGGAGGCGCGCACACTACCCACAGCTTCCGAGTATATTTCTCTCTATTGTCCAGTCTCTAGATAACAAGGTAGACAAAATTAGGGCAAGGGTTGCTTTCCAGAGAGACATCAGGGATTATAACATACTCTATTTCACAGAAACATGGCTCTCTTGGGATATGCTGTCGGAGTCGGTACAGCCACCTGGGTTATTTTTGCGTCGCGCCAACAGGAATTAACATCTCTTTGGGAAGAATAAGGGTAGGGGTATACGTTTCAGGGGTGTACGTTTTCACTCAGAGTGGAATTGTAACAACATACAGGTTCTGATGGCGCCGGTGAGTAGGGCTGCCGTCTTATCGGCCCTCAAACAATCATGATATTTATTTTTATTTTTTCGCGTTGTCCGTAACTTGTTTTGTACATAATTTTTCTGCTACCGTCTTCTATGACCGAAAATAGCTTTTAACCTCTAGCGACGAGCAATCCCGTAACCGGGAGCGTAATCATAGCCTCAAGCTCATTACCATAACGCAACGTTTCCTATTCATGGCAAATGAAATGAAATAAATATATTGAAACACAAGCTTAGCCTTTTGTTAACAACACTGTCATCTCAGATTTTCAAAATATGCTTTTCAACCAATCATCAGAAACAAACGGAAAATTACTGCAGCTGGAGATTACGCAATAATTGCAACGGAGGACACCAAGCGACCACCTGGTAGATGCAGTCTCTTATGGTCAATCTTCCAATGATATGCCTACAAATACGTCACAATGCTGTAGACACCTTGGGGAAAACGTGGAAAACGTAAGCTGACTCCTAGCTCCTTCACAGCCATATCATTGCCATGAGGCGGTTTCAAAAAATGCGGCACTTCCTGATTGGATTTTTATCTGGGTTTCGTCTGTAACATCAGTTCTGTGGCACTCACAGACAATATCTTTGCAGTTTTGGAAACGTTAGAGTGTTTTCTTTCCAAAGCTGTCAATTATATGCATAGTCAAGCATCTTTTCGTGACAAAATATCTTGTTTAAAACGGGAATGTTTTTCATCCAAAAATTAAAAGAGCACCCCCTATATCGAAGAAGTTAAACATTATAACTGGGAATGCTCACCTCAAACTGGACTAAGAGTTTTTCTTCAATCAGTCGGACGCAAGGGATATACTGTTGACACCCGACCAGGTCCCAATCCCCGTAATTCGCTGGAGAAGGCAAAAGATCAGGGTGCCTTGTGATCAGGGTGCCCTCCCTTCTGCTAGCTAACATTTAATCGCTAGAAAATAAATGGGACTAACTGAAAGCACCTATATCCTACCAACAGGACATTAAAAACTGTAATATTTTATGCTTCACCGAGTCTTGGATGAATGACGACATTAAGAAAATAGAGCTGGCAGGTTATACACTCTATCGGCAAGACAGAACAGCAGCCTCTGGTAAGACACAGGGCGGGGGCCTATGCATTTATGTAAACAACAGTTGGTGCAAAATATCTAAGGAAGTCTCAAAGTTTTGCTCTCCTGAGGTGGAGTATCTTATGATAAGCTGCAGACCTCACTATTTACCCAGAGATGTTTCTTCAGTTTTTTTCGTAGCTGTCTATATACCACCACAGAGCGAGGTTGGAGCTAAACCCGCACTAAATGAGCTGTATTCCGCCATAAGCAAACAGAAAAACACTCATCCAGAGGCAGCGTTCCTAGTGGCCAGTGACTTTAATGCAGGGAAACTTAAATCAACCAGAGGTATTCCACAAACAAAGCTCTCCCTCACCCTCCATTTGGCAAATCTGACCACAATATCCTCCTGATTCCTGCTTACAAGCAAAAACTAAAGCAAGAAGCACCAGTGACTCGGTCTATAAAAAAGTGCTCAGATGAAGCAGATGCTAAACTACAGGACTGTTTTGTTAGCACAGATAGGAATGGCATTGAGGAGTACACCACATCAGTCATTGGCTTCATCAATAATTGCATCAAGGACGTCATCCCCACAGTGACTGTACGTACATACCCCAAAGAGAAGCCATGGATTACAGGCAACATTCGCACTGAGCTAAATGGTAAAGCTGCCACTTTCAAGGAGCGGGACCCGGAAGCTTATAAGACATCCCGCTATGCCCTCCGACGAACCATCAAACAGGTAAAGTGTCAATACTGGACTAAGATCGAATCGTACTACACTCGTTGGACGTGGCAGGGCTTGCAAACTATTACAGACTACAAAGGGAAGCACAGCTGAGAGCTGTGCAGTGTCACAAGCCTACCGGATGAGCTAAATAACTTCTATGCTCGCTTTGAGGCAAGTAACACTGAAAGATGCATTCCGGACGACTGTGTGATCGAGCTCTCAGCAGCCGATGTGAGTAAAACCTTTAAACAGGTCATCATTCACAAGGCCGCAGGGCCAGAATGATTACCAGGACGTGTACTAAGAGCATGCGCTGACCAACTGGCAAGTATCTTCACTGACATTTTCAACCTCTCCTGGTCTGAGTCTGTAATACATACATGTTTCAATCAGAACACCAAAGTTCCTGTGGTCAAGAACACTAAGGTAACCTGCCGAAATGACTACTGACCCGTAGAACTCACGTCTGTAGCCATGAAATGCTTTGAAAGGCTAGTCATGGCTCACATCAACACCATTATCCCATTATCCCTAGACCCACTCCAATTTGCATACCGCCCAAACAGATCCACAGATGATGTAATCTCTATTGCACTCTACACTGCCCTTTCCCACCTGGACAAAAGGAACACCTATGTGAAAATGCTATTCACTACAACTCAGCCTTCAACACCATAGTACCCTCAAACTCATCACTAAGCTAATGACCCTGGGACTAAACAGCTCCCTCTGCAACTGGATTCTGGACTTCCTGACAGGGCGCCCCCAGGTGGTAAGGGTAGGTAACAACACATCTGCCACGCAGATCCTCAACACGGGGGCCCCTCAGGGATGCGTGCTCAGTCCCCTCCTGTACTCCCTGTTCACTCATGACTGCATGGCCAGGCACAACTCCAACACCACCATTAAGTTTGCAGATGACAAAACAGGGCCTGATCACCGACAACAATGAGATAGCCTATAGGGAGGAGGGTCATTGTGGTACGCGCTTGAGGGGGGATATTTCACATTGTGGTGCAATTACAAAAACCTCTCCCTCAACGTGATCAAGACTAAGGAGTGGACTACAGGAAAAACAGGACTGAGCACGCCCCCATTCTCATCAACGGGGCTGTAGTGGAGCAGGTTGATAGCTTGAGTTCCTTGGCGTCCACATCAACAACAAACTAACATGGTCCAAGCACAACAAGACAGTCGTGAAGAGGCCACAACAAAACCTATTGCCCCTCAGGTGACTGAAAAGATTTGGCATGGGTCCTCAGATATTCAAAAGATTTTACAGCTGCATCATTGAGAGCATCCTCATGGGTTGCATCACTGCCTGGTATGGCAACTGCTCTGCCTCCGACTGCAAGGCACTACAAAGGGTAATGCGTACAGCCCAGTACATCCCTGGGGCAAAGCTCCTGCCATCCAGGACCTCTATACCAGGCGGTGTCAGAGGAAGGTCCTACAAATTGTCAAAAACTCCAGTCCCCCTAGTCATAGACTGTTCTCTCTGCTACCGCACGGCAAGCCGTACCGGAGCGCCAAGTCTAAGTCAAAGAGGCTTCTAAAGAGCTTCTACCCCGAAGCCATAAGACCCCCCCCCCCCCCCCCCCACCCCACGTTATTACTACTCTCTGTTATTATCTATGCATAGCCACTTTAACAACTCTAACTGCATGTACATATTTATCTCAATTACCTCGACACCGGTGCCCCCGCACATTGACACATTGACTCTGTACCGGTACACGCTGTATATAGCCCCACTGCTGTTATTTACTGCTGTTCTTTAATTATTTGTTTTTCTCACCTCTTACTTTTTTTTTTTTTTTTGGGGGGGGGGGGGGGTATTTTCTTGGTTAATCATCTTTGGTTAAATCTTTCATCTTTGGCTTGTAACTAAGTATTTCACTGTAAGGTCTACTACACCTGTTGTATTCGGCGCATGTGACAAATACAATTTTATTAGGTTTTTGATTTGATTTGATATCTGGTATTATCTCCCAAGGGAATTCTCCTCGGTTATTGTCACAGCCGTGTATATCCCCCCTCAGGCCCGTACCACAACGGCCCTCAAGAACTGGAAACCATATATCCTGAGGCTGCATTTATTGTAGCTGGATAGTTTAACAAAGCACATTTGAGAACAAGGCTACCTAAATTCTGTCAGTATATTGATTGTAGTACCCGGGCTGGCAAAACACTGGATCACTGCTACTCTAACTTCCACGATGCATGCAAGGTCCTCCCCTCCCTCCTTTCGGCAAATCTGACCACGACTCCATTTTGCCCATCCCTCCCAAAGGTAGAAACTCAAACAGAATGTACTCGTGCTAAGGACTATTCAACGCTGATCTGACCAATCGGAATCCAAGCTTCAAGATTGTTTTGATCACGCGGACTGAGAAATGTTCTGGGTAGCCTTAGAGAATAATATTGACTTATATACTGATTCGGTGAGTGGGTTTATAAGGAAATGCATAGGAGATGTTGTACCTACTGTGACTATTAAAACCTACCCTAACCATAAATCGTACATAGATGACGGCATTTGCGCAAAACTGAAAGCATTTAACCTCTCTGATCTCCCAAACCCGGATCCGGTATCGTGACTACAGCCTCAAGCTCATTACCATAACGCAACGTTAACTATTCATGAAAATCGCAAATGAAATGAAATAAATATGCCATCTCTCAAGCTTAGCCTTTTGTAAACAACACTGTCATCTCAGATTTTCAAAATATGCTTCTCAACCATAGGAAAACAATAATTTGTGTAAAAGTAGCTAGCTAGCGTAGCATTTAGCGTTAGCATTAGCGTTAGCATCCAGCACGCAACATTTCAACAAAAACATAAAAGCCTTCAAATAAAATCATTTACCTTTGAAGAACTTCTGATGTTTTCAATGAGGATACTCTCAGTTAGATAGCAGATGCTCAGTTTTTCCAAAAAGATTCTTTGTGTATTAGAAATAGCTCCGTTTTATACATCACATTTGGCTACCAAAAAAAAACGAAAATTCAGTCCTCAAAACGCGAACTTTTTTCCAAATTAACTCCATAATATCGACTGAAAACATGGCAAACGTTGTTTAGAATCAATCATCAAGGTGTTTTTCACATATCTCTTCATTGATATATCGTTCTTGGACGCATGGTTTCTCCCCTATATCAAATGGAAAAGTACAAGCAGCTGGCAATTGCGCACCGAATTCCACGCAGGACACCAGGCGGACACTTGGAAAATGTAGTCTCTTATGGTCAATCTTCCAATGATATGCCTACAAATACGTCACAATGCTGCTAAGACCTTGGGGGAACGACAGAAAGTGTAGGCTCATTCCTTGCGCAATCACAGCCATATAAGGAGACAATGGAAAACAGAGCTTCAGAAATTCTGCTAATTTCCTGGTTGATGCATCATCTTGGTTTCGCCTGTAGAATGAGTTCTGGGGCACTTACAGACAATATCTTTGCAGATTCTGAAACTTCAGAGTGTTTTCTTTCAAAAACTGTGTGCATAGTCGATATGCATAGTCGAGCATCTTTTTGTGACAAAATATCGCGCTTAAAACGGGAACGTTTTTTATCCAAAAATGAAATAGCGCCCCTAGAGATCTAACAGGTTAACCATGAAAAGGTGACTGGGAATATGGCCGAATACAAACAGTATAGTTATTCCCTCCTCAAGGCAATCAAACAAGCAAAATGTCAGTATAAAGACAAAGTGGAGTCTCAATTCAACGGCTCAGACACAAGACATGCGACAGGGTCTACAGACAATCACGGACTACAAAAGAAAAACCAGCCACATCACAGACATCGACGTCTTGCTTCCAGACAAACTAAACACCTGCCCGCTTTGAGGATGCTACAGTGCCACTGACGCGGTCCGCTACCAAGAACCGTGGGCTCTCCTTCTTCGTGGCAAACGTGAGTAAGACATTTAAATGTGTTTAACCCTTGCAAGGCTGCTGGACCAGACAGCATCACTAGCCGCGTGCTCAGAGCACCCGCAGACCAGCTGGCTGATGTGTTTACGGACATATTCAATCTCTCCCTATCCCAGTCTGCTGTCCCCACATGCTTCAAGATGGCCACCATTGTTCCTGTACCCAAGAAGGCAAAGGCAACTGAACTAAATGACTAGTGCTTTGAGAGGCCAGTCAAGGATCATATCACCTCCACCTTAACTGTCACCCTTGACCTACTTCAATTTGCTTACCGCCCAAATCGGTACACAGACGATACAATCGCCACCACACTGCACACTGCCCTATCCCATCTGGACAAGTGAAATACCTACATAAGAATGCTATTAGTAGACAATAGCTCAGCATTCAACACCTTAGTACCCTCCAAGCTCATCATTAAGCTTGAGGCCCTGGGTCTCAACCCCGCCCTGTGTAATTGGGTCCTGGACTACACCGACGGGCCAAACCCAGGTGGTGAAGGTAGGAAACAACATCTCCACTTTGCTGATCCTCAAAACTGGGGCCCCACAAGGGTGCATGCTCAGCCCCTTCCTGTACTCCCTGTTCACCAATTACTGCATGGCCATGCATGCCTCCAACTCAATCATCAAGATTGCAAACGATAGAACAGTAGTAGCCTTGATTACCAACAACGACAAGACAGCCTACAGGAAGGAGGTAAGGGCACTCGGAGTGTGGTGTCAGGAAAACAACCTCTCACTCAATGTCAACAAAACAAAGGAGATGATCGTGGACTTCAGGAAACAGCAGAGGGAGCATCCCCCTATCCACATCGACGGGACAGCAGTGGAGAAGGTGGAAAGTTTTAAGTTCCTCAGCGTAAACATCAGGGACAAACTGAAATGGTCCACCCACACAGACAGTGTGGTGAAGAAGGCACACCAGCACCGCTTCAACCGCAGGAGGCTGAAGAAATGTAGCTTGTCACCAAAAACACTGAAAAACTTTTACAGGTGCACAATTGGGAGCATCCTGTAGGGCTGTATCACCTGTTTCACATGGTATTAAATGCTTTTTCACAATTGATGTATGTGTACAGCTCTTGCATGGTATTGTGTAGGAACATGTCATAAACTCAGCAAAAACAAAAATGTCCTCTCACTGGCAACTGCGTTTATAAATATTTGTATGAACATAACAAGATTCAACAATTGAGAAACTGAACAAGTTACACAGACATGTGACTAACAGAAATTGAATAATGTGTCCCTGATCCAAGGGGGGGTCAAAATCAAAAGTAACAGTCAGTATCTGGTGTGGCCACAAGCTGCATTAAGTACTGCAGGGCATCTCCTCCTCATGGACTAAACCAGATGTGCCAGTTCTTGCTGTGAGATGTTACCCCACTCTTCCATCAAAGGCACCTGCAATTTTCTGAACATTTCTGGGGGGAATGGCCCTAGCCCTCACCCTCCTATCCAACAGGTTCCAGACGTGCTCAATGGGATTGAGATCCGGGCTCTTCGCTGGCCATGGCAGAACACTGACATTCCTGTCGTGCAGGTAATCTCACACAGAACGAGCTGGTGGCATTGTAATGCTGGAGGGTCATGCCAGGATGAGCCTGCAGGAAGTGTACCACGTGGGAGGATGATGTCTTCCCTGTAACGCACAGCTTTGATTGCCTGCAATGACAACAAGCTCAGTCCAATGATGCTGTGACACACCGCCACAGACCATGATGGACCCTCCACCTCAAAATCCATCCCGCTCCAGAGTACTGTACAGGCCTCGGTGTAAAGCTCATTCCTTCGACAATAAATGCAAATCCAACCATCACCCCTGGTGAGGCAAAACCGCGACTCGTCAGTGAAGAGCACTTTTTGCTAGTCCTGTCTGGTCCAGCGACGGTGGGTTTGTGCCCATAGGCGACATGGTTGCCGGTGATGTCTTGTGAGGACCTGCCTTACAACAGGCCTACAAGCCCTCAGTCCAGCCGCTCTCAGCCTATTGCAGACAGTCTGAGCACTGATGGAGGGATTGTGCGTTCCTGGTAAAACTTGGGCAGTTGTTGTTGCCATCTTGTACCTGTCCCGCAGGTGTGATGTTTAGATGTACCGATCCAGTGCAGGTGTTGCTACATGTGGTCTGCCACTGCGAGGACGATCAGCTGTCCGTCCTGTCTCCCTGTAGTGCTGTCTTAGGCGTCTCACAATACGGACATTGCAATTTATTGCCCTGGCCACATCTCCAGTCTTCATGCCTCCTTGCAGCATGCCTAATGCATGTTCACACAGATGAGTAGGAACCCTAGGCATCTTTCTTTTGGTGTTTTTCAGGTTCAGTAGAAAGGCCTCTTTAGTGTCCTAAGTTTTCATAACTGTGACTATAATTGCCTACCCTCTGTAAGCTTATAATGTATTAACGATCGTTCTACAGGTGCATGTTCATTAATTGTTTATGGCTCATTGAACAAGCATTGGGAAACAGTGTTCAAACCCTTTACAATGAAGATCTGTGAAGTTATTTGGATTTTTACAAATTATCTTTGAAAGACAGGGTCCTGAGAATGGGACGTTTCTTTTTTTGCTGAGTTTATATAACGAAATGAAAATGCCCTCACGTGTTACAGTATATTCAATGGGCTTTATTTGTCGATAAATAGCTTACATAACTATCCATACAAATATCCTTTACCGCGCCAATGGTTTTACTCTGAAAGAAAACAGAAAATCCTTGTCCTTACGCCCTCCACAAAGTAATTGTGTGTTGGTGCATGGGTTTTTGCAAAATAAGGACACCATTTGAACAATATGTTATGTTATGCTTGAATTTAAATTTCAAAAGCTGTGTGAATAACTTGTCCTTGAATTTCAAAACTATATTCATGTGCCTTGAAAGAAATATAAAAGTCAGTTAAACATACAGCATTTTGCACAGTTAAACAGTTACTGTATTTGCCAACACTGTAAAGTAAAGCGTATCCACTTTGCTATTTACCTTGGTAACAACTTCCCTACCAACCCCTAACAGCTTCCCCATTGATTGGAATACAGTGGGGTTTTTTTGGGGGGGGGCGGGGGGCGACTGTTGAGGGTGGCTGCAAGGAGCAGTGGGACCATGCATTACCATGGAAACCGTCTGTCTCATGTGCTGCGATTCATGTTCAAGTACAATGGTCCCCAGAGCCCGGCTTGGTCAGCCTAGACTCCATCCTGCTCTCCATGGTTACAGACACCAGGTCTCCTTCTAATGAGTGCCAGTGTCACTAGAGATGTGGTAGACCAGGCCCCACATGTCATAGCAGAAACTAATTCCATCTGAGAAAGGGCTAGGAAGGACATACTGTACTTCAATTTCACTCCCAGGCACATATTACACTGAGAGGTAAAGGAAGGGTTTTCTAGGGAGGGGGGTCATCTGTGACTCCCCCTCCTCCCCCTCTCCTCCTCCCTCTCTCCTCCCCCTCTCCTCCCCATTCTCCCCCTTTCAGACCTCCTCCTCCCCCTCTCCCCCTCCGCTCCCCCCTCCTGCCCTCCCCTCCCCTCTCCTCTCCTCTCTTCCCCCTGTACTCCCCCTCTCCTCCTCCCCCGTCTCCTCCCCATTCTCCCCCTTTCAGACCTCTTCCTCCCCCTCTCCCCCCTCCGCTCCCCCCTCCCCCCCCCCCTCTCCTCCCCATTCTCCCCCTTTCAGACCTCTTCCTCCCCCTCTCCCCCCTCCGCTCCCCCCCTCCTGCCCTCCCCTCCCCTCTCCTCTCCTCTCTTCCCCCTGTACTTCCCCCTCTCCCATTACTGCAGCCACAGCTAGAGACATGTCAAGGTTTTCCTCCACCTTTTCCCTGCATAGTGGAGGCTCCATTCAAACCGGTTCTAGGACTGCGGTACTGTATTGAGGCAGTTGCTAGGGTTTTGTCTACAGCAACAGTGCTTTGGAGAGGAGACATGTAATATAGCCTGAGAAATAATGCATGTTAAAAAATGTATTGATTGTGAGTTTTGTAAAGAGAGAACAGGGGGCTATGGGCTTTTGTAGATCCGCGAGTATAGGTACATGTCTTGTTACAAGTAAAAGGCTATATTTTCATTGAGTCTGGTCAACTGCTTCTTGTGAAAGAAGAATACTTTTGTTCAAAAACAGTTGTGTGCTCGCACTTTATTGTCATAAGCAATTATACTGAACAAAAAAATATAAACGCAACATGCAACAATTTCATTGATTTTACTGAGTTACAGTTCAGACGAGGAAATCAGTCGATTGAAATTGTGACGTCTGCTTCCAGCTCACACTCTCAAACACATAGATCCCCTGAACGCAGCTCACTTCCCAGCCTACTTTCCAGCTCACACTCTCAAACACATAGATCCCCTGAACGCAGCTCACTCTCCAGATCCCAATCACCTGAATTCTGATCACCTGTTCACACACCTGTATGCCATTATCACACACTATTTAGTTCAGTTCTTTGCACCCCATCATTGTGAGGTATTGTTTGTTTTGTGACACACTTCCATTTGGAGCGATGGGTTTATTTAATCCTCCCGCGTATGATCGTTTTTGCCTGCCTTTTTCCCTGCTTGTACTTTAGCCTATCGGATTTCCTGTTATCAACCTATTGCCTGGTCTCCCGGAGGACGTTACTAGCCTTTTCCCTGACTTTACTGTTGCCTTTTTGGACCCCCTGTGTATGACCTTCTGCCTGCCCCTGGACCCAGTTACCTGCCTCCTCCTGTGGTCCTTTATAAATAAACACCTGCTGCGCCCTGAGCTTGAAACCAGCTCTCTGTCTCCCATCGTGTTCACTACAGAAATAAATGAATTAAACCCTATTCCATGGATTTCACATGACTGGGAATACATAAATGCATCTGTTGGTCACAGATACCTTAAACATAATGGGCCTCAGGATCTTGTCACAGTCTTTGTGCATTCAAATTGACATCGATAAAATTAAATTGGGTTCGTTGTCTGTAGCTTATGCCTGCCCATTCCATAACCCCATCGCCACCATGGGGTGCTCTGTTCACAATGTTGACATCAGCAAATCGCTCGCCCACAAGACGCCATACACGTGGTCTGCGCCTGTGAGGCCGGTTGGATGTACTGACAAATTCTCTAAAACGACATTGAAGGTGGCTTTTGGTAGAGAAATTAACATTTAATTCCTGCCCACCAGAGCTCCCTCAAAACTTGAGACATCTGTGGAATTGTGCTGTGTGATAAAACTACACATTTAGGGTGGCCTTTTTTGTCCCCAGCACAAGGTGCACCCTTCAAAGTTGTGTGTGAAAAAGAGGAAGGTGATAAGATTTGAGTTGAGAGGTGAGAGGTGAACCGCTTGACATAGAAACACTGGTTTTTCGGCGGGTTTTTTAAATAATGTTTATTAATTATGACATTCTGAAAAATATGATTAACATTGCATGCACCCATGACGCCACTAGGTCATTTGACTGCAGGAAAGAGCTACTGGGTAAACACAAGTTAACTGTCTCTTTAGACGTATCTACCATGGCGTCCCCCCATTTGTGTCCCATCTTAGGTATGCTAAGTTTGATGCACTTACAGCACCCTCCATTTGCATGACCAATCCAACACAGAACTCTCTACCATTGCTGGCTCATCTAATTGTTGCAAGCTGCCTCATCCATTGAGAAATGAATTGACCTTGCATGTACTGTATATCATCTGTCTTGGTAGCAAGAACATCAAGTGTGTTTGCTGTAATTAGTGTACCAACGCAAATCAAGACCCAAGGTTTAACCTTTAACAAGTCAGACCACTTCCACTTTATCAAGAAAGAGACGGAAACCCACGGTAATTGTAACTGCACTGCAGCATGGAACTGTAAATCTACTAGTAGGGCTCCTAAAATGTTAGCCAGTACGTTTGTTTGCCCCACCATAGCCTGTAGGCCTATCTCAAATAGCTCCAGGCATGTATTTGTACAAACCAGAAGAATAACTGTCAAAAGCAGATACATTTTCGCCAACAGCACCCGTCATTCTAATCATGTGTTCCTCTAGAATGTCCAGTGGGATGCCAAGATGTTGTCACAGTTTTTTTTTTGTGTGTTTTTTTTTTTGTAGTTGAACTCTTCAGAGCAATTTCACTGGGAATCACAATGTCAGAACAGCTTTCCCCCTGCCACTGAGGCTACACACAATCGAACAAGCCCAGATTGAAAAATGGGACCCCACGCATACTATGAATTTACATGGGTTATGAATGATATGGGTTATGAATGATATGGGTTATGAATGAAATGGGTTATGAATGACATGGGTGAATGAATCATACAGGAAGAAAAATGTCAATTCCTCAGGTGATTTTGGATGTGTAAAAAAAAAGAAGAGTGTTTTGTGTGCCTGGTATGGAGGTCAATATTTTTTATTGGTTTTATATTGTTTATACTGTTGTTGATATTGTTCTCCTTTCTGCTTTGTTGTGTTTCCTCTTTTTAATCTTATAAAGTGTTATATGAGCCCTTAAATGCACTTTAAATAAACTGTGACTGGACTGCTCATTTACGTTAAATCTACAAAAAAAATGTAGGTTCAAAAATTCTGTTATAAAGGAAGTGTCATCATGCGAGGAATCCTAGCATAATCCAAGGCAGCAAATCTTGCCAATGTTCCATGTTTGTGTCAACTCGAGAACCTCTCAGAATTATTTCACTGTGCAGGTCCCCTGTCTCCTGTGATGCTTGTCGAAGCCACTATAACGAGACTGCTGAGGTTCAGGATAATAATTATATTAATAATGTATTACTTTTTTATAGCACTTTTCATAGAATCTCAAAAACAAACAAGCAATATATCATGACAGGTCCACCAACAGAGGCCAAGTCTTTGAAATGTGCATCCTACGAAGATAGAGAGGGTCAGTTTATGGCTTGAGTGGAGAGAGCTGGTCAGAGGATGGTAGATGATAGTGACGGAGTCTGCTAATGATCTTGTAGAGGGCACCTCTGGGAACCAGCCTGACTCTTATAGCCACTGGACTTGTCCTCTTCCACTCTGTGTAACACCACTTGATGCGTGATCCCTCAGCAGCTCCGAGTGGCAGAAAGCTCAACACACAAAGTTCAGAATAGTAGCCAGTCATCCTCACTACGAGCCCTCTGCCTCAGCACTGTTGTATTCCTCTGTCTCCCATTGCTCTTACGCTTCAGGCGACTCCTCAAATGATGTTCTCAAAAGATCAGGAATTGGCAGCCAGGCGAACCAAAAAAGATGGTACTGTATCCAGATGCATTTTTTAAACAAAAGCTATCTAGCCAAGCCAAAAAGTGTTTTTAAAAAGTATTCAACATTGCTACCCTAAACGTGGAAACACTTTGGACAACCACACCAGACAGAGTTGTTGTCTAAAGTAATCACAATTCAAAAAGTCCCAATTCATTAAAAAATTACATTTTTCTTAGGGGAAATTAAATATTCAACATTGCTACCAGGTTGTTACCCTAAACCTGGAAACATTTTGGAGCACCATACCCATACAAGTCAATGTTCTTGACTAAAGCAAGCACAATTCAGAGAGTTTTCATACTACACATACTACAATATACTAAACATACTACAATACAAAATATTCATCATTACCTATAACTAACCTCAGGAAGTATTTTGGAGAATTTATACGAGAACGTAAACCAGACAATGGTGTTGTTTTAGCACCATTCAGATAGCTACAAAGTTCAAAGAAATGTTCCTCTATAGAGCATGAACTATACAGTGTAGAGGCTATAGTATGTAAAGTGAGTTGCAGAGAAATCAGCCATCTGAAGGTTAATTGGGGCGTTCTCGTGCTTCGCCTTGCGTCCAATGGCATTTCATCATCACATTATGAGTGCATTACCATAGACGTCCCACCAGCCATTAGACAGAGTCATTTGAGCCATTTAATTGAGCACCTTAGTTTAGCGAGAGAATAACTTTTGCAATGGTGTTTTTATTATACCCGGCACTCTTTGCCAATCAGCTAAAGGTCACTAGGCTAACAGTCTTGCAGCGCCGCGGAGAGACTCATGTGCCGCGTTCTGCAAATGGGGCACGCATTGAAACTTGACTGGTTTCCATTTCAGGGCGAAATGAATGCCCCTCGACAATGTCTGGGTGAGTTTTTGACAGAAATTAAATCACAAAATGGCAAGGTCTGAAGACTTTGAGTTTACTTGACTGTAACAGAGGTCTTCTTGTCTTTTCTTGAATATAATAAAAACACAAAGCTAGCTAGTGCAGCGCTTGGCTTGGATAAAATCAACTCACTTGCTGCGGCTCATGACCTCAGACCTTGTGGACATGTTGAAACTAAGACAGTTTTGGTTGTTTTCGGGTCACTGAGTAGTTACTCGAGGGTGAGAGGAGAGCATCACCTGCCCATATGCTCTGCACTCTTCTGTGTTGCCTCAAACCAGGGACGGAATGGGATAAAAAATTGTCTCGGGCATTTCTAACACACCGGCCCATTCTTTTCCTTGAGGCCCCCCCCCACACTGGCCATGTTTTTCTTTGAGGCCCCTCACACTGGCCCATTCTTTTCCTTGAGCCTTGAGACCATTATTAGATTAAATAATGATCATTCTGCACATAAAAAAACAGGAATTTACACAGTCCCACAGAGATAAAGTTGGACCAGCCCATCTGGCATTTGCCCATGCTGGAGTATGGCCAGTATGGCATTTATGTCTCAGACTGATAAGAGGGTTTGTGTTCCTCTTTGACATGTTGCACAGGATAACCACTTGGGAATGACTGGCACACTCACCTGGGAGAGAGGAGACGGGTTCCCTTCGCCATTGCAGTCGTGGGCCAAGATCCCTTTGTTGTATCCTTGCACAAAGGGTACCTATGGGATATCTCACAAATTCAGGCATCCATTTTAATTGTAATTTTTGAATGTTTTATTTTACCTTTATTTAACTAGGCAAGTCAGTTAACTTATTTTCAATGACGTCCTCGGAACAGTGGGTCAACTGCCAGACAGATCTTTACATTGTCAGCTCGAGGATTCGATCTTGCAACCTTTCGGTTACTAGGCCAATGCTAGGCCACTAGGCTACCTGCCGCCCCTGAATGGACCCTCAAAAGCAATCTTTGTATCTACAAAGAAGCTTTCATGTCAATTATGCATTGTACAGGGAGGAGACAGAGAAGGACAGACAAGGACAGAGAGGAGACAGAGAGGGACAGAGAGGGACAGTCCACATGGTCGTGCTGCTGCTCCAGTTTCAACTGTTCTGCTTGCGGCTATGGAACCATGACCTGTTCACCGGACGTGCTACCTTGTCCCGGACCTGCTGTTTTTGACTTTCTCTCTACCGCACCTGCTGTCTCTAACTCTGAATGATCGACTATGAAAAGCCAACTGACATTTACTCCTGAGGTGCTGACCTGTTGCACCCTCTACTACCACTGTGATTATTATTATTTGACCCTGCTGGTCATCTATGAACTTTTGAACATCTTGGCCATGTACTGTTATAATCGCCACCCGGCACAGCCAGAAGAGGACTGGCCATCCCTCAGAGCCTGATTCCTCTCTAGGTTTCTTCCTAGGTTCCTGCCTTTCTAGGGAGTGTTTCCTAGCCGCCGTGCTTCTACGTCTGCATTGCTTGCTGTTTGGGGTTTTAGGATGGGTTTCTATATAGCACTTTGTGACATCGGCCGATGTAATAGAGGGACAGAGGAGACAGAGAGGGACAGAGAGGGACAGAGAGGGACAGGAAGGAGATAGGAAAGGTTCAGAGAGGGACTGAGAGGGACAGAGAGGGACAGAGAGGAGAAAGAGAGGAGACAGAGAATGACAGAGAGGGACACGAAGGAGACAGGGAAAGACAGAGAGGAGACAGAGAGGGACAGGGAGGAGACAGAGAGGGACAGAGAGGGGCAGGAAGGAGAGAGGGACAGGGAGGAAACAGAGAGAGACAGAGTAGAAGTCCCTGTACGACCTCCGCAGTCATCAAACGAGCAAAAGGACAAAATGTGACTCACCACCTGGATGTGGTCTCATGTAGCAACATTTGAGACCCAGAGCTACAAAATGGTATATCATATACTGCATTTGAGGAAACAATGGGGAAGTAATTCTGCTTTGAAAGTTGATCAACTTGTACATTTTTGAAAAAAACGTCTTTCAATGTTTTAGTACGACTATTGGAGAGCCCTTCTTTGTCTACACCCATTCAGCATTGTTCACACCCTCTTAAGCCTTAGCCCCACCCATTCAGCATTGTTCACACCCTCTTAAGCCTTAGCCCCACCCATATTTTTAAGGGTTGATCCAACTGTTCTGTAATAACTTGCCAGCTACCTTCAGACAACTAAGAGAGAGAGAACAGCTCACTGAACATTACTCGCCCTATCGCTCTGTCTGTGGTTTCGCATTCAGAGTGCACACTGGACACTCTTGCCAATAAGTAGGGTTGTCCCAAAAGCTCTGACCTCAGAACTACAGTCAAGCACCCAAGCTAACTGGCTAACATTGGCTAGCTACTTCCAGACACATAATGAGAGAACACCACACATTTTACTCACCCTAGCTGAGCTGATTATGTTATCCAGAGCGTTGGTGACCTTAACCGTGCTGTTGGCAACAATTGAATTAGGCTTTGTTGCCAACGTTTACTGACACTGGACATATTCCATGGGTGTTGAGCGTTCAGAAATGCGTTCAGTTATTCTGTGCTCTGGCACACTAAGATGAGAGTCTTTTAGCTATATAGCTAGCTAGGTAAACAATGAATCCCAACGCATGATGTAATGTTAGTTAGCGAGCCGGCCAGCTAACGTTAGCTAGCTAGCTAACAGTATACTTTAACTTAAAATGACAATACTTGGTCAAAAATAGAGTGGTCTTTGGTAAGACATGTAGCTAGCTAGCTAAACAATGGACCATAATCACAACTCATGGCGTTACTACCCTGCATGAATCTGCAGGTAGCTAATCAACCAGGTTCTATGCCTATAACTAGTCACGCAAATGTGTCTGAGATACAAAGAATAACATAGTACACATAACGTCAGCCAGCTAACATTAGTTAGATAACAGTACACTTGAAATGAAACCACTTTTTGTCAAAATTAGACATTTGTAATATCTGAAAATCTTACCAGTATACATCATGGTGGGACGCGTCTCCTGTTTAATGACATGCATGGTTGCCTTAGTTTGATGTTGGTGATCTCCTCAGCTATCATACTCGAATTCCACTGATTTCAAAACTTGGTCCTCCAGAAAGTGGAGAGCATACACATAACGTTAGCTAGTGAGCCAGCCAGCTAATATTGGCTAGATAAATTCTTATGGCTGCAGGGGCAGAATTGAGTAGCTTGGATGAAAAGGTGCCCAGAGTAAACGGCCAGATCCTCAGTCTCAGTTGCTAATATATGCATACTATTATTAGTATTGGATAGAAAACACTCTAACGTTTCCAAAACTGTCAAAATATTGTCTGTGAGTATAACAGAACTGACATTGCAGGCGAAACCCTAAGGAAAATCAAACCAGGAAGTGGCTTCTATTTTGAAAACTCCCTGTTCCATAGCCTTCCTTTGCTCCATTTCAAGGGATATCAACCATATTCCTTTTCCTATTGCGTCCTCAAGGTGTCAACAGTCTTCAGACAAAGTTTCAGGCTTTTATTTTGAAAAATGAGACAGAAAGATAACATCGCGTCAGGTGGTCGCATGAGTTTTGCTCACGCAACAGAGTTTGGGCTGCCATTGCCTTTCCCTCTCCTACTGATAAAGACATTTGCGGTTGATATATTATCGATTATATATTTTAAAAACAACCTGAGGATTGATTATAAAAAACGTTTGACATGTTTCTGTGGACATTACGGAAACTATTTGGAATTTGTCTGCGTTGTCGTGACCACTCTTTCCTGTGGATTTCTGAACAAACGGAGGGATTTTGGATATAAAATCATCTTTATGGAACAAAAGGAACATTTATTGTGTAACTGGGAGTCTCGTGAGTGAAAACATCCGAAGATCATCAAAGGTAAACGATTAATTTGATTGCTTTTCTGATTTCCGTGACCAAGTTACCTGCCGCTAGATGTACATAATGTTTTGTTTGTATATCGATAAATTTACACAAACGCTTGTATTCTTTTCGTTGTAAAGCATCATTTAAAAATCTGAGACGACAGGGTGATTAACAAAAGGCTAAGCTGTGTTTCCCTATATTTTACTTGTGATTTCATGAATATGAATATTTTAGAGTAAGATTATTTGACCGTTGCGCTATGCTATTTAGCGTAGTTGATGACAATTATCCCGGATCCGGGGGGGGGGGGGGGGGGGGGGGGGGGGGGGGGGTTCCAAGAAGTTAACGGGATTGCAGCCATAACAAGATAACAGTACACTTTAACTTGACATTAGGTATATTCAGTTGTACTACGCGATACACGATTACCTAAACATACTAACCAGCTCCAATAGACAGACGCGTGCTATATGGTAGACCAATCTAAACTCATCTCTCTGCATGTCCAGCCCACTCATTATCTCAGCCAATCATGGCTAGTGGGAAGGTTGCTCACTTTTTCTGTGGCTAAACCAACTTGGCTTGACATTTCAATTTTTTATTTGTATTTACAGATGGCTTACAAGTTTGATATTAAGGCACATATTAGTTCTTATGTTCGAGTAGGCCAAAAAAAAAAGCCTTTTCATTAAAATAATATTTTTACGTTCAAACAGCTCTCCTGTGAAGTTGTGACTTATGACATACGGCTAGTTTCCTGAATCGGTCACATATAGGAATAAGGTGGAATCATATTACTCGGGCTGTGCAGAGCCTACAGTCCATTACAGATCTACAAAGGCAGACCCAGCCATGATCCGCCCAATGATGCCTCACTTCCAAATGAACTCAATGCATTTTATCCACACTTTGACAATAACAACAATGTACAGTGCATGAGGGCTCTCATGGACCCAGAGGACTGGGTGATCTCGCTCTCCGAGGCCAACATAAGGTCTTTAATCAGTATAACACTTGGAAGGCCGAGGGGCTGGACGGTATTTCAGGGCGCGTTCTCAGAGCATGTGCAGATCAACTGGCAGGCATATTCACTGTAATTTTCAACCTCTCCTTGTCCCAGTCTGTAATCCTCACGTCTTTAACTGACCACCATCATTCCTGTTCCTAAGAACTCTAAGGCTTCATGCCGCCCTGTATCACTCACATCTCATGAAATGCTTTGAAAGACTGGTTATGGCACACATCAACTTCATCATCCCAGACACCATAGACTTACTCAAATTTGCAAACTGCCCTGAATGATCCATAGACGACACAATCTCAAGTGCACTCCACACTGCTAGATAAGAGGAATACCTACAGTATGTGAGAATGCTGTTCATTGAGTTCAACACCATTGTCCCCTCCAAGCTTGTCACAAAGCTTAGGACTCAGTGACTGAACACCTGCCTTAGGCTCCCATCCACATCGACAAGAGCCTACACACTCACATAACTTTACACACTCTCAGAACTCTACACACTCACAGAACTCTATAGACTCACAGAACGCTACAGTCTCACAGAACTCTACAGACTCACAGGACTCATCACATTCACTGACACTCCAACACACACAACACAGACACACACTCACATACAATCATCAACTCTGTTTATCATATATCCTGATACCTAGTCACCTGAGGCCTAGTTACCTTACCCCTATACATATCTGAGTCTGCACAACTCTTCCAGGACCTAGGATCAAGACAGACACTCAAGTGTTTTAGTACTATATCTCTTGACACAATGATGAAAATAATCATGGCTTACGTGACTTACTAAACCGTAACTGTCTGACCAGGACCAAAAGCTCACCTATAAATGAGCTGCTTATGTGGGTGTTGGTCTCTGAGGTTAGCATAACTTCAATTACATATACTTGTTTTAATGTATTTAGTTTATTTCACCTTTATTTAAGTTGAGAACAGTTGAGAACACCGTTATTTAACCAGGTAGGCCAGTTGAGAACAAGGAACAAAATAACAAGTTCTCATGTACAACTGCAACCTGGCCAAGATAAAGCAAAGCAGATCAACAAAAACAACAACACAGAGTTACACATAAACAAACAGTCAAGAAACAGAACACAACAGAAAAATAGAAACATCATGTACAGTGTTTGCAAATGTAGAAGAGTAGGGAAGTAGGCAATAAATAGGCCATAGAGGCAAAATAATTACAATTTAGCATTAATACTGGAGTGATAGATGTGCAGTTGATGATGTGCAAGTAGAGATACTGGGGTGTAAAAGAGCAAGAGGGTAATTAATAATATGAGGATGAGGTAGTTCGGTGTGCTATTTACAGTTGGGCTGTGTACAGGTACAGTGATTGGTAAGCTGCTCTGACAGCTGATGTTTAAAGTTAGAGAAGGAGATACAAGACTCACGCTTCAGTGATTTTTGCAATTCCTCCCAGTCACTGGCAGCAGGGAACTGGAAGGAAAGGCGGCCAAAGGAAGTGTTGGCTTTGGGGACGACCAGTGAACAATCGGTTGAAGAGCATGCACTTAGTTTTACTATCATTTATAACTATTGTTTTGTTGTACTTTCAAACACACAGGGAGTTAGATAGTTGCCATTTTAGGTTAGTTTATTTTATTAATTAGACCATTTAAAAAAACATGCACACAAAGAACTTGAAAAAGCCATTGTCGAGGTACGATACAATGCAATGTACCAGCTGCTAGCAAGACATCTGTTTTAACCAATCTATTTTGTCTTAATCATAATCCAAGAAAATTACACTGAATATCTCCCTAGGTTTTTGATGAGGTAAACATTGACTTCAGATACAGATTAAATATACATTTCCTCTGATGTAATCTAAAATCGTTTAGGTACTAATTATAAATTCAACACTGAGAACATATTCACTGTGTGCACATTTTAATGTAGCTCAATCAGCAGCAGCATGAACCTCTCTCTCTCTCTTTCGCTCTCTCTTTTCTCTCTTTTTCTCGCTTTCTTTTTCTCTCTCTCTCTCTTTGTCTCTCTCTTGTTATATCGCTCTCTCTCTCGTTATATCTGTCTGTCTGTCTGTCTGTCTGTCTGTCTGTCTGTCTGTCTGTCTGTCTGTCTGTCTGTCTGTCTGTCTGTCTGTCTGTCTCTCTCTCTCTCGGGTCTCTCTCTCTCTCGCTGATCATTTCATTTTCCTGCTACTGAATTCCTTGTTTCAGTGATTCCAGCTGATGTCCCTCATTTCAAATTGGCTAGATTTGTTTGTTTTTTATGAGTAAATGCATATATTATAGTGTACTCTTTATTGAACCACTAGGATGACGAAAGGGACACTTAATACATTCCATCAAATCAATATGGTTGGAAAGTAAAATTACAGGAGATACCTTGCAGTTTTGGAGACAGCATCTGTTTTGCTAGTAAAGACATTTGTGGTTCTAATTAATGGTAAATAAGTACATTGTTTCACCCCACAGTTAGCTAGCAAAAATTGTTTGCAGATCGTAAGCAATCATTTTGCTAGCTACAGTAGCGCTGCCATGTCAGTAACATGACTCCAAAAATGATCAATTTCTCCTGTTGTATTTACATTTAGCAATTGTGACACACCTTCCATACGTATGAATCAAACAAAATCGGACAAATCATATGGAAAGGATGTTTACTTTGCTTCTTACTGTAAATATGACATCTCATTGATCGGGCAAAATAAAATATATGTTGACATGATACAGTAGTGGACAAAATGGCCTCAAGCTTTAACTGAACTCCCAGAATTCAACAGAGAAGGACAAAGTCACGTCCTGTGTCATGTGCCCAAAGCCAAATTGGGAGGCTAGCTGTGGGTCAAACAAACATTTCAGAACATATCCACATTAGAAAAATATAAATACCTCCTGAACAAGCGAACTGTAACCTGACAACAACCGTAAGACATGTTTTCAATGTTACCATAACAACAGTGCTCTAGGCTACTTCCTGCTGTCACTACGAGAAATAACCTATTGTACATGACATGACAGATCATCTTTACACTAGGAAGAGTTTTACAAACAGAAAATGGCCCATTATTCCTTCCCTCCATTCTCTAGTTCACCCAGCACCCCTGTGTGAGTCCTCTCTTGCACACGCACACACGCTCACACGAACACACGCACACACGCACACACACACACACACGCACACACACATATATTGAGTTTAATTAATGAGTCCGGAGCTGGCATGTGAGAGAGAGTCACACTTCTTTTGACAGGAGCTTTTCCCCTTCAGCAGCCGAGGTGCCCAATGCCATGTCTGTCTCCATTAACAAGGAGCTACATTCTAAATTCTAATTAGCACACAGATAATTAGCGTATTAAATCATTTTACATTTTCATTTCCAAAACACATTTGCAGAAAACACACAAGGTCGTTAATTGTGATGGATGTGAAATGTCTCTGTGTGTGAAAGAGGAAGGAGTGACTTCCAAAGCTCTGAAAGTCAGAGGGATGTGTAAATCACAGGCGGCTGGTGGCACCTTAATTGGGGAGGATAAGCTCAAATGTAATTGCTGGAACGGAATAAATGGAATGGTATCAAACACATAAAATACGTGGTTTCTATGTATTTGATACCATTCCATTCACTCCATCCCTGACATTATAATGAGCCGTCCTCCTCTCACCAGCCTCCTGTGGTTTAAACGTGGCATTCTTGTTCTCACTTGGGCCCCCCGTCTGTGGGTTATCACACCTTTGAAGATGTGCAACATGTAAATGAGCATTTAAGAGATTCTCACGGATGTCAGTAAGGGCCTTCTAACAGTAAAGATGGAAGTTTGTTTCTGTTGGACTGTTGGACTACTTGAAACAAAATCAGGATCAGTGATAGGACTGGAGAAGTCAAAGATGTAGGCATCAATATGACAGTGAGTGGAGGCATTTCGTTGGTAAAAAAATTGTAAAAGGAATAATCAAAGAAAATAAGACATGACCATATTTTCTGGTGGGATTCTGGGATGTGCAAAATCACTGCAGGATATTTGGCAGACACTTCCCAGAGTAGAACACCCTGGCTCTCGATTAATTAGCAAGGGCAAGCCATGTTAAAACTCGACAAAAAGCACTGCTCTCTCTCTCCCTCTCTCTTTCTCTCTCTCTCTCTCCCTCTCTCGCTCTCTCTCTCTCTCTCTCGCTCTCTCTCTCCCCCCCCTCTCTCTCTCTCTCTCTCTCTCTCTCTCTCTCTCTCTTTCTTTCTCTCTCTCTCTCTCTCTCTCCTTGACATCTAATTAAACAGTTAAACACATCCCAGTTTAATAATTTATCCTTAATTTATTTACATTTTATTCAGATTTCTTCTGATCAAAGTAAATGTGATTCGGTGTGAAGTCCCAAGAGACTTGGTTTGAACACTGGGGAGGCAACATGAAAGCCCAGCCATCAGCTAGTTGGCTGCGAGGGAATCTGTCTCGATTTGTGAGGTGGGAGAATCGAGGTTAGCTAAATTGGATAAAATACAATTATACACTGAGAAATTGTCAAGTTGTCTGTAAATCCATATTTCATCAGGCCCCCGTCAAACCATTTTTTCACAGTTTTTCACTGGAGAGAGAGTGAAGCTGGGGGCAGAGAGAGGTAAAGCAGGGGGGAGAGAAAGGTAAAGCAGGGGGATAGAGAGGTAAAGCTGGGGAGAGAGGGGGGTAAAGCATGGGGAGAAAGAGGTAAAGTTGGGGGGAGAGAGAAGTAAAGCAGGGGGAGAGAGAGGTAAAGTAGGGGGAGAGAGAGGTAAAGCTGGGGAGAGTGAGAGGTACGGCTGGGGAGAGAGAGAGGTAAAGCTGAGGAGAGAAAATAAAAACTGGAGAGAGATAGGTAAAGCAGGAGGGAGAGAGAGATAAAGCTGGAGGTAGAGTGAGGTAAAGCAGGGGGAGAGAGGTAAAGTTGGAGGGAGAGAGAGGTAAAGCAGGGGGAGAGAGAGGTAAAGCATGTGGGAGAGAGTGGTAAAGCTGGGGGGAGAGAGAGAGAGGTCAAGCTGGGGGAGAGAGGTAAAGTATGGGGAGAGAGAGGTAAAGTTGGGGAGAGAGGTAAAGCTGGGGGAGAGAGGTAAAGCATGGAGGGAGAGAGGTAAAGCTGAGGAGAAAGAGGTAAAGCTGGGGGGAGAGAGAGAGGTACAGCTGGGGGAGAGGTAAAGCACAGGGGAGAGAGAGGTAAAGCTCTCTCAAGTATTGCTGGATGGAGAGAGAGGTAAAGCTGGGAGAGAGAAGTCAAGCTGGAGGGAGAGAGGTAAAGCAGGGGAGAGAGAGGTGAAGCTGGAGGGAGAGATAGATAAAGCCGGTGAAAGAGGTAAAGCTGGAGAGAGAGAGATAAAGCTGGGGAGAGAGAGGTAAAGTTGGGAAGGGAGAGATAAAGCTTGAGAGAGAGCGAGGTTAAGCTGGAGAGAGAAAGGTAAAGCTGGAGAGAGAGAGGTACAGATGGGGAGAGAGAGAGGTAAAGCTGGTGAGAGAGAGATAGAGTTGGAGGGCGAGAGAGGTAAAGCTCAGGAGAGAGAAGTAAAGCTAGGGGGATTTGATGTAAACTGCTTACTTTGCATATTGGATTATATACTTTTTCACTGTATTCCCCAGAGGGAGGATTCACAGGAAACCAGGGACCTTAATTAACTACAGTGTGAAACAATGCTGTGATCTTAACCATCATTTTCTTATTTAGTCTATGTCTTTATGCAAAAACGTACCATTCCACATTCCAGTAATGAGGCACATCGAAATGGCTCTAAGGTGAAGTTGTAGTAAACAACACTTGCACACCTGGAACATTGTGATTTCGGTTAAGATATGCCAAAGTTAGATCATGCTTTACACTTCCCTTATAACTGTGACTACAATATAGCAAGTATTGGAATTACGCATAGAGACACTGTACTTCCAGCAGAAACCATAACCATAACCTTAGCCCTAACTCTAACCTTAGCCCGAACTCTAACCTTAGCCCTAACTCTAACCTTAGCCCGAACTCTAACCTTAGCCCTAACTCTAACCTTAGCCCGAACTCTAACCTTAGCCTAAACTCTAACCTTAGCCCAAACTCTAACCTTAGCCCTAACTTTAACCTTAGCCCTAACTCTAACCTTAGCCCTAACTCTAACCTTAGCCCTAACTCTAACCTTAGCCCTAACTCTAACCTTAGCCCTAACTCTAACCTTAGCCCGAACTCTAACCTTAGCCCTAACTCTAACCTTAGCCCTAACTCTAACCTTAGCACTAACTCTAACCTTAGCACTAACCCTAACATGCACGTAGAGTCAACACTCCATATTACCTTGCAAATCCGTAGAATAGTCCCTCCATCCTAACCTGCAGGCCCATAGAATAGACCCTCCACATCACCCCGCAAGCCCATAAAGTAGACACTCCACATCACCCTGCAAGCCCGTAAAGTAGACCCTCCATCCTACCATTCAAGCCCGTAAAGTAGACCCTCCATCCTACCATTCAAGCCTGTAAAGTAGACTCTCCATCCTACCATTCAAGCCCGTAAAGTAGACTCTTCATCCTACCATTCAAGCCCGTAAAGTAGACTCTCCATCCTACCATTCAAGCCCGTAAAGTAGACTCTCCATCCTACCATTCAAGCCCATAAAGTAGACCCTCCATCCTACCATACAAGCCTGTAGAATAGACCCTCCATCCTACCCTACAAGCCTGTAGAATAGACCATCCATCCTACCCTGCAGTTAAACTTGATTGATAGAGAAGAGGAATGACCACTAAAACTGCTCCAGAGAGAGATGCAGTGTGGGGATGGTGTGCTCGTTCTCGCATGCAGTGGCTGGGGAGCATTGTCAATCCTGCTCACAGTGCATTTAATTCTCTAATGCTGTGTTCTCCGCAGGGAGCAAGCAGGTAATATCACAGTAATCCGTTCTGGTAGGTCATTTGTCTCCCTCCGTGTGTCAGCACAAATCTTTTAAAGTTACACCTCAATCATGCCACACACCAGAAGTGGAAACAGTGGGGAAGAATATGTACCTCCATGACAACAGGAAAGAGCAACCGTGTTTAACCTTCTCCTTCTCTCCATTCTTAATTCCTTGGCAGTTGCATTTTAAGAGAGGAATCTCTCAAGGACCAAATGGATATTTCCTGTTGTAACATAACATTGCTGGATTCTTGGGTTTAAGGTGGAATGATTTACCCACCTTTTACCCAACAGTTTACAAACCTTTTGTTTACCCAACAATTTACAAACCTTTTACCCAACAGTTTACCCACCTTTTGTTTGCCTAACAGTTTACCCACCTTTTGCAGAAAAGTGGATTGAAAGAATAGGGAGTGTTCTTTTTTTTAGTGTGACAGGCAATCACAGTTCACCCACCATTTTTTTTTTACCACTACATCACTACATCAGATTTAAAAAAAAAACAGTTTGTGAAGAAGATATATGTCAAACCTCTTGTTTACCTGAGGGCAACATAACATGTCCATGTGTCCATGATCATGGATTCTGTCTAAAAGTTGATGAAGTTGACCAAGGAGGTGAATGATGTATAGGAAGGGAGAAATGTGTTGAAAATGTTGCATCATCAATGATGCTCTGCTAATCTTCTAAGCCAAGTACAAGGAGAATAGACTTGGAAGAAAGTAGCTCAGTGGAGAGCTTGGTGCATCAAAGGTATAGTTGATATATTTGCTAATTTTGTCTCCGCTTTGAACAAATCAACCACCCCCCCAGCATTCCAAAACTTAACTTCATGAGTCTACACAAGACCCTATTTAACCTGTGTATGAAGTCAATTGCAAACTAACAAGTTATCAAGGTAACAATATATGTACAATCAATTGCTAAACATGACCCAACACAACGATGGCCCTTTCCTAGTGGGCACAGATTCCTATTACCTGTTGGCATGTCACTGGGAAGGTACAGTAGCCAGGTTTAGCTTTTCTTTATCAACGCTAGAGGGTCAAATTGTGCAAATAAAGCTAGCTAAGAACGGGCTCACTCACAACAACGATTGCCTGGGATTCTTGATGGACAAAATTACAACTCCACATGGGGTAGTACTAGAATGTGCATTGGTAATCTGTATCATTGGATATATTTCAAAAGCAGCAACTTTGTCAATGGAGAAGTTGAAAGTAAATGTTCGGTACTACAGTATGAACATGCCGGGAATTAATAAGAATGATTAAGGTCGGCACTCAAGCATGTCCCAGGAGTCATCTCGAATGATTGAGGTTTCATTCCAATGATTGCGGCTTTGCCCTTGAAACCTTTACTGTGGGAAATCTTAACGTAATAGAATTCTGTTTTAACTTGTTTTGCTGTAACACTTGTCCTTGAAGTGATTCAAATGAAGTCAAGTCAACCTTATTCAATCCATTCCAAGTGCTCTGTGTTTACCCAGGGACATGTGATCTCTGGGCATTTCAGCAATAAATCCTTGGGACCTTGGAGAGAGACCCAGACCCAATTCCTATTGCTGCTCTGTTATTACAGAATTACATGACACAGGGTCAGCGTATTTGGTCTTTAGATGGTCAAAATGTCCCCAGAGTTCTCTGCAGCCACTGGGTCAAGTTTTCATTTACATTTGGTTTAGTTGTCAACTAGCGCGAAATCAGCAAAAAAAAAAAATAGGTCAATAATCTTCTGTCTCGCTAATCCGTTCCAAACTGTCGAAAGGTCAGCACATTTGGCTTCATACATGTTAGTTCCAAAAGTCACTGATTTCACTTGACGTCCCCCGTTGGAATATGTGACAGCAGGTGGCAAATACTCCGTTGCACTGATGTGATGTGTGGTTCAGATGATTGATTGTGATATACCATGGGAAATAAAGCAGTCCAATGTGACTACATTGACTTTCATCTTAGCGGAATACCCTAGCAGATTCAGCTTGCTGTTGTTCTGTTTTCTGATGTTGCCTTTCTTATTTAGCTACGAAATAAATGCATCTCTGAATGTGCGGTTTGGTTTTGCAATCTTATATTGTGTGTGTGTGTGTCTCATAGTTAGGTTGCCTGGTGATTACCTGAGTGGCTATACTTGCAGCCAGTGGCAGTTCCTTTATAAGAGAGACTGACTCATTTACAGAAGTTCCTGCTCCCAGCAGACGTCAAACGCAATCACCACAACCACAGCCATCGCCAACTATACCTACCACCCTGCACAAACAGTGAAGAAGCACGGATGCGAAGTAGACACATGCTCAGCCTTATCCTCCACAAGGAGAAACATCACACACAATACACCTGTCGACATCAGATTGTCCTAAACATTTCTGTGTGTTGTGGAAAAGTGGTGGCAGATATGAAGAAGAAGTGAAGTCCGCAAGATTTATCGTATTTCTGTAGCGCTGAGGGTAGAGTTTCTGGTTTACTGTGTTACTGTATTCACTGGGGGTAGAGTTTCTGGTTCACTGTGTTACTGTATTCACTGGTGGTAGAGTTTCTGGTTTACTGTGTTGCTGTATTGCTGAGGGTAGAATTTCTGGTTTACTGTGTTGCTGTACCGCTGAGGGTAGAGTTTCTGGTTTACTGTGTTGCTGTATTGCTGGGGTTAGAGTTTCTGGTATACTGTGTTGCTGTATTGCTGAGGGTAGAGTTTCTGGTATACTGTGTTGCTGTATTGCTGGGGGTAGAGTTTCTGGTTTACTGTGTTGCTTTATCGCTGAGGGTAGAGTTTCTGGTTTGTGCATGGTGGTGTGTGTGTTTTGCCTTTGGTGGAACGAGTCCTGGGAGCAATAGTGATAATATACTGAAATTGTTTTGGAATTGGTTGCGGGGACACATTTAGACCGGACAGAATAGAGTTTTGCTGTGACTGCACAGCATCCTACTGTCAACAGTATTCTCTGTCATGCAGTTCTTACGTGGATGTTACTGGTGGATTTGATGCTACTGCTCTAGGTCTTTGAACTCTCGCCACAGCCTATTCTTTGAGTGTACCAACTGCTAATCAGCACGACGGGCCTACACTACATTGGGAACGTCAACAAGGACTTGCCATTTTAGTGGATTGTGTATTTTCGTTATTGTTGCATTTCAGTATTTCATTCGTTTTCTTTTACCTTTGAATATGTGGTTCCATTTTAAAAGAGACATTCTCTGAAATAAATTCCTAAAGTTATTCAGTCACATCCTCCACTCTGTGTGAAGCAGGTTGCAAACTCCCACCAGGTTTTTATAAGTATTTGTGTGCTGTTTGGAAATAGTTCCTAAGCTCTTAGCAAACTTAGGTGGCATACTTTTGGCTACACTTAACCTTTACGGTCACATCTTTGAATTTAGCTTTTGTAGAGGAAGCGAACTCATTAGAATGTAAGCTTACTGTATAAGCAACTTACTCTAGATACTCCTTCCAATACCACTACCCCACAGAGTTGAGGTCAATTCCAATTGAAGGATGGGATTTGAATTAAAATTCCCAAAATGTAAAAACCTTTGACTTAAATAGTTTGCCTGTTTTTAAATGAGTTTACTTCCTGAATTGACTGCCTTCAATTCGAACTGAACCAACCCTGATTCCTCCATAACTTCCTTCGTAACACCATTATTTTCAATGTTCCCTATGGACGCTTCACAGGAACTTCATACAACCTTCCCAACAAGATAACTACCATACTTCATATACTGTCATCATCCTCCCCTGTAGGTGTTCTAATGAAACTGTGCATAGTAACCGATCACAACCTGAGATTGCTTATTCTCACCTATCTCAGACACAAGGGCACTTCGTTATGATATCATAGGCCTGCTTACGTAGGTCAAACTTTTGCTTTGAGAGAGATGGGGGATGTGAAATATATTTGTGTGGGAATGGGCCGTAGCTCTATAGATGATGTTAGACTGTGTCTGAGCATAAGCGAGTTGGTTTCTATGTCATGTTGCTAAAGCGTTGAATAAAAACACTGCACAAGTACACTTTATTATAGGATACAAGGAGTCATTGTATTATACTCATCTTCATGATGATTTTTCTCAGAAGCACACTGCACAATATACTGTATAATATGCAGAATATGGAAACATTGATCAATTGTCAATTGTCAATTTATAGTGGAGGTTTCATAACACTATGCTCTATGTCTGATAACATGTACATAACCAGTCAAAAGATTGGACACACCTACTCATTCAAGGGTTTTTCTTTATTTTTACTATTTTCTACATTGTAGAGTAATAGTGAAGACATCACAACTATGAACTAACACATATGGAATTATTTAGTAACCAAAAAAAGTGTTAAGCAAATCAAAATATATTTTATATTTGAAATTCTTCAAAGTAGCCACCCTTTGCCTTGATGACAGATTTGCACACTCTTGGCATTCTCTCAACCAGCTTCATGAGGTAATCACCTGGAATGCATTTTGATTAACAGGTGGGCCTTGTTAAAAGTTCATTTGTTTAAGCCAATCAGTTGTGTTGTGATAAGGTAGCGGTGGTATACAGAAGCTGGCTGTCATGCCCTGGCCATAGAGAGGTTTTTATTCTCTATTTTGGTTAGGCCAGGGTGTGACTAGGGTGGGCATTATATGTTCATTTTCTATGTTTTTGATTTCTGTGTTGTTTGACCGGGTGTGGTTCTCAATCAGAGGCAGCTGTCTATCGTTGTCTCTAATTGAGAACCAGACTTAGGTAGCCTTTTCCCAGCTGTATGGTGTGGGTAGTTGTTTTCTGTTTAGTGTGGTTTGCACCTGACAGAGCTTTTTCAGTTGGTCTCTTTTGTTACTTTACCATTAAAATGATGAACACTTACAGCGCTGCATCTTGGTCCTCACCTTCTTCCACCAACAGTCGTTACACTAGCCCTATTTGGTAAAAGATGAAGTTACTTATTCTGCAAAGGATAAGTTAATTAGAGCTAACTGCACCTCAGACTGCAGCCCAAATAAATGCTTCACAGAGTTCAAGTAACAGACTCATCTCAACATCAACTGTTTAGAGGAGACTGTGTGAATCAGGCTTTCATGATCGAAACCACTACTAAAGGACACCAAGAATAAGAAGACTTGCTTGGGCCAAGAAACACGAGCAATGGACATTAGACCGGTGGAAATCTGTCCTTTGGTCTGATGAGTCCACATTTTTTATTTTTGGTTCCAACCGCTTCGTCTTTGTGAATCGCTGAATAGGTGAGCGGATGATCTCTGCAAGTGTGGTTCCCACCGTGAAGCATGGAGGAAGGAGGTGTGATGGTGTGGGAGTGCTTTGCAGGTGACACTGTCTGTGGTGTATTTATAATTCAAGGCACACTTAACCAGACTGGCAACCATTGCATTCTGCAGTGATACGCCATCCCATTTGGATAGCGATTCGTGAGACTATCATCAATGAGGTTGCAAATATATCTTAATTTGTTTATCACTTTTTTGGTTACTACATGATTCCAAATGTGTTATTTCATAGTTTTGATGTCTTCACTGTTATTCTACAATGTAGAAAATAAAGAAAAACTCTTGAGTAGGTGTGTCCAAACTTTTGACTGACAAGCTGAACCCATTATATGAAACATTCCCATATCAAATCAGATCTCATATTTCATTTTTTCCACAGTTTAGTTTCCTGGGGAACACATTGTCAGTGTGATCGCTGGGGGAAAAAAACATGTAATTTAATTGCCTAGCTAGTCTTTCATGTACTGAACAATGTACACCAACTGGTGTAGAGGTCCTGGATGGCAGGCAGCTTAGCCCCAGTGATGTACTGGGCCATACGAACTACACTCTGTAGTGCCTTGCGGTCAGAGGCCGAGCAATTGTCGTACCAGGCAGTGATGCAACCAGTCAGGATGCTCTCGATGTTGCAGCTGTAGAACCTTTTGAGGATCTCAGGACCCATGCCAAATCTTTTTAGTTTCCTGAGGGGAAATAGGCTTTTGTGCCCTCTTCACGACTGTCTTGGTGTGTTTGGACCATTCTAGTTTGTTGTTAATGTGGACACAAAGGAACTTGAAGCTCTCAACGTGCTCCACTACAGCCCCGTCGATGAGAATGGGGGCGTGCCCAGTCCTCCTTTTCCCATAGTCCACAATCATCTCCTTAGTCTTGGTTAGGTTGAGGGATAGGTTGTTATTCTGGCACCACCCGGCCAGGTCGCTATAGAGATTCCATCATCTGTGGATCTGTTTGGGCTGTATGCAAATTGGAGTGGGTCTAGGGTTTCTGGGATAATGGTGATGATGTCAGTCATTACCAGCCTTTCAAAGCACTTCATGGCTACGGACGTGAGTGCTACGGGTCTGTAGTCATTTAGGCAGGTTGCCTTTGTGTTCTTGGTCACAGGGACTATGGTGGTCTACTTGAAACATGTTGGTATTACAGACTCAATCAGGGACATGTTGAAATTGTCAGTGAAGACACCTGCCAGTTGGTCAGCACATGCTCAGAGCACACGTCCTGGTAATCCGTCTGGCCCCGCAGCCTTGTGTATGTTGACCTGTTTAAATGTCTTACTCACGTCAGCTACGGAGAGCGTGATCACACAGTCGTCCGGAACAGCTGATTCTCTCATGCATGCCTCGAATCGAGCATAGAAGTGATTTAGCTCGTCTGGTAGGCTCGTGTCACTGGGAAGCTCTTGGCTGTGCTTCCCTTTGTAGTTTGCAAGCCCTGCCACATAGGACGAGCGTTGGAGCCGGTGTAGTATGATTCAATCTTAGCCCTGTATTGATGCTTTACATGTTTGATGGTTCGTCGCAGGGCATAGCATGATTTCTTCTAAGCTTCCGGTTTAGAGTCCCCCACCTTGAAAGCAGCAGCTCTACCCTTTAGCTCAGTGTGAATTTTGCCTGTAATCCATGGCTTCTGGTTGGGGTTTGTACGTACAGTCACTGTGGGAACGACGTCCTAAATGCACTTATTGATAAAGCCAGTGACTGATGTGGTGTACTCCTCAATGCCATCGGAGAATCCCGGAACATGTTCCTGTCTGTGATAGCAAAACAGTCCTGTAGTTTAGCATCTGCTTCATCTGACCACTTTTTTTATAGACCAAGTCACTGGTGCTTCCTGCTTTAATTTTTGCTTGTAAGCAGGAATCAGGAGGATAGAGTTGTGGTTGGATTTACCAAATAGAGGGCGAGGGAGAGCTTTGTACACGTCTTTGTGTGTGGAGTACAGGTGATCAAGAATTTATTTCAGTAGAACTGATTTAAGTTTCCCTGCATTAAAGTCTCCGGCCACTAGGAGCGCCGTCTCTGGGTGAGTGGTTTCCTGTTTGCTTATTTCCTTATACAACTGACTGAGTGCGGTCTTAGTGTCAGCATCTGTCTGTCATGGTAAATAAACAGCCACAAAAAATATAGCTGAAAACTCTCTAGGCAAGTAGTGTGGCCTGCAATTTATCACAATATACTCTACTTCTGGTGATCAAAATCTAGAGACTTCCTTAGATTTCGTGCACCAGCTGTTGTTTACAGGTATGCACAGACCCCCCCCCCCCCCTCTCATGTTACCAGAGTGTGCTGTTCTATCTTGCCGGTGCAGCGTATTTCCCTCTAGCTGAATTTCATTTCATTCAGCCACGATTTCGTGAAACATAGGATATTACAGTTTTTGATGTCCTGTTGGTAGGATATTCATGATCGTACCTCATCTAATTTATTGTCCAGTGATTGCACGTTGGCGAGTAGTATTGACGGTAACGGCAGCTTTCCCACTCGCCTTCTCCGGGTCCTCACAAGGCATCCGGCTCTTTGTCCTCTGTACCTTCGTCACTTCCTCTTGCAAATAACGGGGATGTCGACCCTGTAGGGTGTTGGAGAATGTCCTGTGCATCCTCCTTGTGGTAGAAAAAATCTTCATCTAATCCGAGTTGAGTGATCGCTGTCCTGATATTCAGAAGCTCAACATTGTTCCTTAACAATAAAATCAAAGGCAGACGACAGACAGACTTACAGCATAACCGATTCCACTCAGCACATACACACAGACGCACACACACACACACACACACACAGAGACACATGCACACACACGTACACACTCACATAGTTCCCAGACTCCTTTATCTGTGAAATGAATTGATTAGGAGAGGCAGAGCCTAACCCCCCAGTGCCTCTTCTATTTTCCCCTGGTCCTCCCTAGGAGTTGTTTCACCTCTGGAGTTGCCAGGTCAATCCGTGGCTGGGAAGTAGGATGCATCAGTCCCTGAAGGGCTGTTGGCTGGGTGTTGGCTGGCTGTGGGTGTCTAGTATTGAGCATGTATGGGTGACAGATGCCCTTGAACACCCATGGGGCACCAGAAGAGATTTTCACTGTAATCCAGTTTTCAGCCTCTGTCCCAAAGGGTTGTATTATAACGTAATGGCCAATAAGTCTGGATGCACAAGTGATTGGCAAATGTACTGCAAATTGAGAAATCATGTTACTAAACTGAATAAAAAGAAGAAACTACACTATGAAACAAAGATAAATGACAAAGAATGATAGTAAAAAGCTTTGGAGCACCTTCAATGACATTTTGGGGGAAAAAAAGGCTAATTTAGCTCCATCATTCATTGAATCAGATGGCTCATTCATCACAAAACCCACTGATATTGGGTTTTCTGAGTGTTTGGATACAGCGTTGTTAGTTAATGTCCAGTGATGTGCCATTACAGCAGATGGGTAAACGGTTAGCCCATGGCATCAAACATGCAGACCTGTCATGTTTCCAAATTCACCTTTTAGCTTGTCAAACTACCCATCCGTATGACATAGACCAAATGGAACGTACTGTATAGCTCATGAGACATACGCTGCAACAGATCCATAACTGTGATCCGCTGGGGGCGGTTACCGACAGATAAACACAAGTCTATGGCAGAATTATTTAAAGACACCTTTATAAAACCCTCATCCTCCACATACAACACCCGTTCTGCCAGTCGCATTCTGTTGAAGATCCCCAAAGAACCCACATCCCTGGGTCGCTCCTCATTTCAGTTCGCTGCAGCTAGCGACTGGAACAAACTGCAACAAACACTCAAACTGGACAGTTTTATCTCCACCTCTTCATTCAAAAGACTCACTTAGGAGAAGGTCTTCCTGATCTAGGGCTGTCTCACCTGTCTGTCATCACTTTAAATGTGACCTACTTGTGTATGTACTGATATTTATGTGTAACTGATCGATGCACACACACACACGTTAATGTTTTTAAGTGTAAATTGTAAAGTGTATTGTCTGTAAATGTATTTTTCATTATATGTCAGACCCCAGAAAGACTAGCTGTCGCCATTGGCGTCGGCTAATCGGGATCCTAATAGATAAGAAAAAATTATGAAAACTGATTCAGGACACACTGTCTGACAAGTAGTTAACACAGAATTTTAAAAATTCATACTATGGGCGAGATTGTGTGCAAAAATTGTAACCTCATTGTAATCTCAGTGCAATTTAAATTGGCAGTGTGCGTTATCAGGAGGCAATTACTCAACAAGAGTTTAGTAAACTGAGCAATGCAAAAACAAATCGCATCTTTATAACACACAACGAAGAAAAGTTATTTTTTATTGGACCTTTATTTAACTAGGGAAGTCAGTAAACAACAAATGTTTTATTTACAATGACGGCCTAACCGTAATAACGCTGCACCGTAATAACGCCTAACCGTAATAACGCTGGACCGTAATAACGCTGGACTGTAATAACGCTGCACCGTAATAACGCCTAACCGTAATAACGCTGGACCGTAATAACGCTGGACCGTAATAACGCTGCACCGTAATAACGCTGGACCGTAATAACGCTGGACCGTAATAACGCTGGACCGTAATAACGCTGGACCGTAATAACGCTGGACCGTAATAACGCTGCACCGTAATAACGCTGGACCGTAATAACGCTGGACCGTAATAACGCTGGACCGTAATAACGCTGGACTGTAATAACGCTGGACTGTAATAACGCTGGACCGTAATAACGCTGGACCGTAATAACGCTGGACCGTAATAACGCTGCACCGTAATAACGCTGGACCGTAATAACGCTGGACTGTAATAACGCTGGACTGTAATAACGCTGCACCGTAATAACGCTGGACCGTAATAACGCTGGACCGTAATAACGCTGGACCGTAATAACGCTGGACCGTAATAACGCTGGACCGTAATAACGCTGGACTGTAATAACGCTGCACCGTAATAACGCTGGACCGTAATAACGCTGCACCGTAATAACGCTGGACCGTAATAACGCTGGACCGTAATAACGCTGGACCGTAATAACGCTGGACCGTAATAACGCTGGACCGTAATAACGCTGGACCGTAATAACGCTGGACCGTAATAACGCTGGACCGTAATAACGCTGGACCGTAATAACGCCTAACCGTAATAACGCTGCACCGTAATAACGCTGGACTGTAATAACGCTGGACCGTAATAACGCTGGACCGTAATAACGCTGGACTGTAATAATGCTGGACCGTAATAACGCTGGACCGTAATAACGCTGGACCGTAATAACGCTGGACCGCAATAACGCTGGACTGTAATAACGCTGGACCGTAATAACGCCTAACCGTAATAACGCCTAACCGTAATAACGCTGCACCGTAATAACGCTGGACCGTAATAATGCTGGACCGTAATAACGCCTAACCGTAATAACGCCTAACCGTAATAACGCTGCACTGTAATAACGCTGGACCGTAATAACGCCTAACCGTAATAACGCCTAACCGTAATAACGCTGCACTGTAATAACGCTGGACCGTAATAACGCTGGACCGTAATAACGCTGGACCGTAATAACGCTGGACTGTAATAACGCTGGACCGTAATAACGCTGGACTGTAATAACGCTGGACTGTAATAACGCTGGACCGTAATAATGCTGGACTGTAATAACGCTGCACCGTAATAACGCTGGACTGTAATAACGCTGGACTGTAATAACGCTGGACCGTAATAACGCTGGACCGTAATAACGCTGGACCGTAATAACGCTGGACCGTAATAACGCTGGACCGTAATAACGCTGCACCGTAATAACGCTGGACCGTAATAACGCCTAACCGTAATAACGCTGCACCGTAATAACGCTGGACTGTAATAACGCTGGACCGTAATAACGCTGCACCGTAATAACGCTGGACCGTAATAACGCTGGGCCATCAGCACACCGCCCTTTGGGACTCCCAATCACTGCCAGTTCTGATACAGCCTAGAATCGAACCAGGGACTGTAGTGACATCTCTAGTACTGAGATGAAGTGCCTTAGGCCGCTGCGCCACTCTGTAGCCCATAATTAACACAATCAAAGTTAATATAATCCCTAATGCCTTCAATTGCAAAAATTTACAGGAGTGCCCAATTTAGGCATATTTTTTAACAACGTCACATTACACTTCAAAGGGATAACTTTAAATAATATAATGTAGGTAATTCAATAAATTGAAATAAAAACATGAATTAGCCTAGGGGCTATAAGTATTTAGTCATATCATGTTAAATAGGCCTCATGAGAAATCTTTGTCAAACGCGCAAGAGGCTACTGTTGTATGTACCTCTAGATTATTTATGGGTTGAACATATAGAAATCTAAAACCTAATTTTAAAGGGCATTTTGTCTGGTGGTAATGGGGCTACCTTGGTAAACATGTCAGAGTGGTCATAACTTCCTGTGTGGTGGTAATGGAGCTACAATGGTAACATGTCAGAGTGGTCATAACTTCCTGTGTGGTGGTAATATAATGGTAACATGTCAGAGTGGTCATAACTTCCTGTGTGGTGGTAATGGAGCTACAATGGTAACATGTCAGAGTGGTCATAACTTCCTGTGTGGTGGTAATATAATGGTAACATGTCAGAGTGGTCATAACTTCCTGTGTGGTGGTAATGGGGCTACCTTGGTAAACATGTCAGAGTGGTCATAACTTCCTGTGTGGGGGTAATGGAGCTACAATGGTAACATGTCAGAGTGGTCATAACTTCCTGTGTGGTGGTAATGGGGCTACAATGGTAACATGTCAGAGTAGTCCTAACTTCCTGTGTGGTGGTAATGGAGCTACAATGGTAACATGTCAGAGTAGTCCTAACTTCCTGTGTGGTGGTAATGGGGCTACAATGGTAACATGTCAGAGTGGTCATAACTTCCTGTGTGGTGGTAATATAATGGTAACATGTCAGAGTGGTCATAACTTCCTGTGTGGTGGTAATGGGGCTATAATGGTAACATGTCAGAGTGGTCATAACTTCCTGTGTGCTGTCCCATATACAACAGAAGTTCCCTGATCCTGGTGCAGAATACACAGTGTTTCTCCCTCCCCATATCGACTGATACCATTCAATTCAAATCATTAAAAAAAAGACAATACAAGTAAAAGTTGTGTCTCATAAAATGTTTATGCCGAGTGCCAGGTCTCTCTCCATTCAGAGGCATGAGTATCAAGCCCATCTGTCAGTCTGGACTTCATCACATTATCTTGCAAGTCTCCATGTGTTGACTCCACATGTTTCTATGAGCACATACATGACATACATAGTCACTGTTCTATTAACAATGGCATTCAGGATAGATAATATCTGACACAAGTCAAACTAAACCTACCTAATTTTTGTTCTCCGCATCGACGACTGTTGGTGAACAGGCAAGATGTGAGGTTGGGGGTGAGGTCTTTGCCAGAGCCTCAGTGATGGGCATAGCAGCGCAGATTCACACACACAAACACACACAGGCACACGCACCCACACGCACCCACACAGAGCACTGATTCCATTATTAATAATGGGTATGAGTAGCCTGGTGAAACCAACCTGATCACTGCATTCACCTCTCTATTTCACTTCAGATATCATACAATGTGAAGTTAAATGGAACGCTGAACACAGCATTCAGGCCAGCTCTAACGGGCTTATTATACTGGCAGTATATGCCCTGGACATTATATGCATCTAAGAAGTACAAAACAAGCAACAAATAAAGTCAGTTTACAGAAGTGATGTTTTACAATTGGGTTAACAAATGTATCGAAGTAATGAAGTGGGTTACCTTCTGTATTTGTACAAATGAGGAGCCTGTGAAAGCTGTGGCCATTGACAGGTGACGGTTGCTGGCCGGATACTTGCCAACATGTGGCTCACTGTTCTATTCATATGAATGCTCACAGCAAGGGCATGTCTGCATGATGCTGATGAGGGCCCCTTTGCTGGTCTTCTCTATGCTGCGTGTTCGGCTGTAAACTGGCCGTCTCTCGAACAACTGCAGCAGGCAATCTTATGAGGTGGTGTAGACTGGGAGGGCCTGTTCCGGGGTGATGTAATAGACAGTCAAAAGTTGCCTTTTGTTCAAAAGAAAGGAAAAATATTTTTTCTAATGCACTTCACAAACAAAATGTCTCTGCTTGGCTGGGGAATTAGCCTTCTGCTTCATTAAGCTGGGTATTTTTAAAAACATATTTTCACATAACACACATTACCTGTCATTGTTGATGTATCAGTAACTCGGGTCACTATCAGAGGCCTCATTATGGCATGTCCTTTTCGTATGAGTTGAGAGAGACTGGCAACAACAGAGGAGGTGTCACAAGGGTACATACGTCGCATGACACAATTTTATTCGGAGGTCTTGCTGTGTAAACACCAGGTGCACAGTGGCTTAAATGATTTTGGCACGTCGCTAAACCATTGCAATCACATCGCTGGACAAGTCCTAGGTGATACTCACATTGGCTCCTTCTGGTAGGTCCCACCATCCATTAACGACCAGGGGATCCGTTTGGCACCCAACTGTGCACTTTTTCTATGAAAAACAGGGTGAACGATTGTCATCATTCCTGAATTATAAACATAGCTCGAGAAATAATGTACTCTGGTTTGGAAGCTAATTCTTTGCTTTACAGATGTAGACTGACTGGCTCCAGATTGGATTAGATTCAGACCGGTGACACCGTTAACACTATACAAACACCTGTGACATGTTTTTCTATGGCCCTGGGTTGGTTTGAGTTTGTTGCTGCTAGTTAGTACACTGTTGTAGTCAGACATGAATTAAATAGGCCTGTTGTAAAGGCAGGTCCTCACCAGACATCATCGGCAACAACGTCGCCTATGGGCACAAACCCACTGTTGCTGGATCAGACAGGGCTAATATATACACTACCGGTCAAACATTTTAGAACATCTACTCATTCAAGGGTTTTTCTTTATTTGTACTATTTTTACATTGTAGAATAATAGTGAAGACATCAAAATTATGAAATAACACATGAGGAATCATATAGTAACCAAGAAAGTGTTAAACAAACCAAAATATATTTTATATTTGAGATTCTTCAAAGTAGCCACCCTTTGCCTTGATGACACTCTTGGCATTCTCTCAACCAGCTACACCTGGAATGCTTTTCCAAAAGTCTTGAAGGAGTTCCCACTTATGCGGAGCACTTGTTGGCTGCTTTTCCTTCACACTGCGGTCGGACTCATCCCAAACCGTCTCAATTTGGTTGAGGTCGGGGGATTGTGGAGGCCAAGTCATCTGATTCAGCACTCCAACACTCTCCTTCTTGGTTAAAATATGCATTGCACAGCCTGGAGGTGTGTTGGGTCATTGTCGTGTGGAAAAACAAATGATAGTACCACTAAGCCCAAACCAGATGGGATGGCGTATTGCTGCAGAATGCTGTGGTAGCCATGCTGGTTAAGTGTGCCTTGAATTCTAAATAAATCACAGACACTGTCACCAGGAAAGCACCCCCACACCATAACACCTCCTCCTCCATGCTTTACGGTGGAAAATACACATGCAGAGATAATCTGTTCACTCACACCGTGTTTCACAAAGACACAGCGGTTAGAACAAAAAATCTCAAATTTGGACTCCAGACCAAAGGACAAATCTCCACCAGTCTAATGTCCATTGATCGTGTTTCTTGGCCCAAGCAAGTCTCTTCTTATTATTGGTGTCCTTTAGTAGTGGTTTCTTTGCAGCAATTTGACCATGAAGGCCTGATTCACACAGTCTCCTCTGAACAGTTGATGTTGAGATGTGTCTTTTACTTGAACTCTGTGAAGCATTTATTTGGGCTGCAATTTCAGAGGCTGCTAACTCCAATGAACTTATCCTCTGCAGCAGAGATAACACTGGGTCTTCCATTCCTGTGGCAGACCTCATGAGAGCCAGTTTCATCATAGCACTTGATGGTTTTTGCGACTGCACTTGAAGAAACTTTCAAAGTTCTTGAAATGTTTTGGATTGTCTGACCTTCATGGCTTAAAGTAATGATGGACTTTCATTTCTCTTTGCTTATTTGAGTTGTTCTTACCCTAATATGGAGTTGGTATTTTACCAAATAGGGCTATCTTCTGAATACCTCCCTACCCTGTCACAACACAACTGATTAACTCAAACCCATTAAGAAGGAAACAAATTCCACAAATTAACTTTTAACTTTTAAGAAGGCACACCTGTTAATTGAAATGCATTCCAGGTGACTACCTCATGAAGCTGGTTGAGAGAATGCCAAGAGTGTGCAAAGCTGTCATCAAGGCAAAGGATGGGTATTTGAAGAATCTCAAATGTAAAACATATTTTGATTTGTTTAACACTTTTTTGGACCCTACCTGATTCCATGTGTGTTATTTCATAGTTTTGATGTCTTCACTATTATTCTACAATGTATAAAATAGTAAAAATAAAGAAATCCTTGAATGAGTAGGTGTTCTATAACTTTTGACCAGAAGTGTTTATACTGTCTTTCTTTCTCTCCACACCAAGGGGCATGGCCTGTTAGACTATGACTTCTCTCTCTCTCCCTTTCTGATAATGCCTAGAATAATGCCTTGTAATGCTTTGTAACTTCATACCTTGTATGTGATTTCAGTCATTTGACTAAGTAATTAAATACACTTGTATTTAGAATTTCTTGATTGTCTATTCCTGTAACTCAACTATAGTCTCTTGGATATTATCTTTATGGAGTGAGATAATAATTTTAATAGGCTAATTGCATGGCCATTACTGTTCGCATGTGAGGTAGAATATCCTATAGATTAGGGCTGTTGTGGTGACCGTATTACCGCCACACCGGCAGTCATGAGTCATGGCCTCAGTCAAATTCAATGTGACCGTTAGTCCCAGTAATCCCATCCAAAACTGGGCAAATTAATACCAAATTTGCTGACGGCCCTTGCTATTAGCCTGGTACTCAGCGCTCTATTGTCTCTCTAATCACTCTCTAAACACTTCATGATTGAATTTAAATAATATGACTGATGAAGACAAATGGTGATGGGAGTTAGAGCTCCCATTCCCAAATGGACACAGGAAAGCCCCTGACCCAATATACATAAATACGTTTTTAAAACCCCTTCCAACAGTACCTAAAAGGACAACCGGTCCTATCCAAGAGAGAGAACAAACAGGAAAGCCAAATGTTTTCGCTACTTTAATAAACCGGAGCCATTACTGAAAGAGAGAGAGAGGGAGGGGCACAGAGCGAGCAGCTGTTGGCTTTTAGGGAGCAGAGGCCATGTGGTGTGTAAATGTGTGACGAGACACAGGAGGCTCGGAGCACCTAAGCAGACATGGAGGGAGAGACCTTGACCACTGTTATATCACGCTAGACTAACTTCTTGCTAGTTATTTATCATCCCATCTGGTTACATAGTACCAGTCTTGACTGCATCAAACCGACAGAAGCTAGCTAAATAGGCTAATTGAAGCTAGCTAAATAGGCTAATTGAAGCTAGCCAAATAGGCTAATTGAAGCAAGCTAAATAGGCTAATTGAAGCTAGCCATAACTTCACTGCACTTCTCACCTTCCTACAGTTAGCCTACAAATAACATCTCTATTCAAATTATAACGTAAAGACCAGCCTACCTGTTGACTTTTGGTCATTGAAGCCTTTCTCATTTCACTTTTAATTCTGTCATTTTTATTCCATCTAACAAGCAGAGCAGCAAAGCAATTGTTGCACTCTCTCTGCTAGAATGATCAGAGCCTTTTTTTGCAATTTTTTTGCCAAATCATCAATATAGAGTGGCATCATGCAACTCTTATGTTTTGATTTCTAAGACATTCCCATGTTTATAGGCCTATCACAACTAAATAAATCATGGATATTATTATGATGGTGTAGGCTATATTAAATAGATGTATACTTCATATTTTTTAAGTGTAGATGTTCCAAAGGCATGCATCAGCAGCTTGTATGCGTGGAAGCCTGGAGATGCTTATGTTTATGTTAATTACTGTGAGATCAGCAGTCCTTTGCATGACAATTACCGGCTGACAAAATGAAGAGACCACCACAGCCCTATATATGATTAATATTACCCCACCACACCTGTGCCACACGTAATTGCTTTGGAGTTATTAAAATAACGTTTAGATAGTCCTATTGGCTTTATGTAGCCCCGCCTACTTGACCCAGTTCCATTCGAACGCGATTGTGTTTCCGTTTCCGTTTTACAACTTCTGTCAACGCTGGTGAATTACCTCAGAGCAGTGGCTAGCTAATCATTAAAAAACGTGCATCATTAACACATCTTAATTAACAAATAAACAAAAACAAAACATGGCTCACATTTGGGAACACACATAAATGGCTTCACCAGGAGGAGGGAAAAAGATTGGTATTTTTGAAGGCCGACGTTCAGCCCATCCAATCAAGCAGCTCTTACAACAATGGATCTGTAGAGACGGCTGGATGCGTTTGCATCGCTGGTCTTGGAAAGTCATGCAGCCTCAATGTTGTGGAAGGTAGGCTAAGAAGAAAAGTCATTTGCATTTCTATGTCAAACTTAACATAAGTAATTAGCACATTACTTATTTTAGCCCATGTGTGTTGTGGTGACAGTTACTGTAATCCATAGGCTAACATTATGACAGAGTTCTCAGATTATGTCTATGATCAATCTTCGCATTACTTTGTATTGTAAGTGATGTTTATAGCCTATTTTCTTATTTATGTTTTAAATAATTTTACCCCTTTTTCGTGGTATCCAATTGTTAGTAGCTACTATCTTGTCTCATCGCTACAACTCCCGTACGGGCTCAAGAGAGACAAAGGTTGAAGGTCATGCATCCTCCGATACACAACCCAACCAAGTCACACTATTTCTTAACACAGCGCACATGCAACCCAGAAGCCAGCTGCACCAATGTGTTGGAGGAAACACCGTGCACCTGGCAACCTTGGTTAGCGTGCACTGCACCCGGCCCGCCACAGGAGGATATCCCTACCGGCCAAACTCTCCCTAACACGGATGACCCTAGGCCAATTGTGCATCGCCCCACGGACCTACCGGGCGCAGCTGGTTACGACAGAACCTGGGCGCGAACCCAGAGTCTCTGCTGGCGCTGCAGTACAGCGCCCTTAACCACTGCGCCACCTTCATTCCTTTTTATAGATGAAAGTGCGCAGTGCTGCCTTATCTAGACACAGAATGATAAAATAGTCAGGCTTAACATAGCAGTTAGACCAAACGTTTTGTTGGATGAAAGCTGAATTGAGAATGTTGTGACTCATTACATGTTAACATGTGTTTGTGGATCAACATAGCTGCTCTATTAATGTGGGGAATCTGTAAGTATCCTGTCAAATCTCACGTTGGTGAAGCAAGGTAGGTTTATGGAGTCCAGGTGAGACAATGTTTAAATACATGACAGCATCGTATGTATTTCTTTAATGTTATTAGTGTCTTTAGTGTTATTTTTTTCTGGGTGAGTAAGTTTGGTAAAATATCCTTGTGTTTCTGGGGGATAAACCTAAGAAATAAGTGGTCTCATCTCATTGGGAACAATAGCAAGTTAAGTTTATGACGAAGTTTATCACATAGTCCTCAGTCACACAATTGTTAATGAGATTTTCTTTGAATGTCCTTTTTTTTGTTACAAACATTCTATCAAAAGGTGCAGAATGCAGTGTCCAGTGTGCTATCTGGCATAGCCTGCGCAGATGAGCAGCGACAATGGAATGCAGGGACTCGGAAGGAACCTTGAGCCACAGTGGTTAAACGACATTGACGTCACACACCATAAGGCCAGTCACCAATATGCAGAAAAGCATCCAGAATGTCCACTCCTGCCTCCCACTCCTGCATTCCACTCACAGGAGGAATTGAATAGGAGCCCCGAGACACCTGAATCTGTCTGTGGGGAGTCTGCTCTATAAGTGTATCTGTATCCCAGGTTCCAAGGGAATGCAGGCACACACTACGGGAAAGATAATGAGCTGATGGCCTCCCAGTGGCTGGAAGACTGTGGATACTCTGTGAACCACAGAGGCACTGTTGTCAGTGTTGAAGAGCCATGGCTATCAGCAAGCCCTGACGGAGTGCTGAACTCCAAGGAGCTGTTGGAGATCAAGTGTCCTGTCATGGGGACGGGCTGTAATTCTCTGGATGATGTCTTCAATGGGTAAGCCTGTGATGTGAAGGTGGTGGAGGGTACAGCCCAACTGCAACCGCACGGGCCACGTGGCTACAACATGCAGGTGCAAATTGGTGTGTTTTACACAGGACTGCGTCCCAGCAAGTTGTCATCCCTGTTCCCTATGATACACAGTCCTGTGCAGAGGCTGTCCTGAGGTTGAAGGCATTCTACTCAACACACATGCTGCCATTTATTATCGAAGAGCATCAGGCAGGCAGATTGTCACTGAGTGACGAATACATCCAGCTCTGTAGAAGTATGTAGTCATGTATTCCCTGTTTGCAGTTACAATTAACACACAGTTTTTTCAATTAAAAAGCCTGATTTAATGCATCAACAGTCACAGTATTGTGGACATTATTTTCATGCCTTTGTTTTTTATAAATGAGTATGTAAAACAAATAATTAAGTCGTTGTTATAATGAATTGAAATGTATTTAATGTAACTTTTGACACAACGTTAATTAATTTGGGGAAATTTGGCGAATTCTGTGAATGGCATTTTCCTGGTCAGTTTATTCAGCATCTTCATGAATGATATCACCACGCAGGTTACACAGGGCAGCCCAGATTCAAAGTATTTCATCCATTTTAGATGAGAGGTTGATTGGCACTGTCTGTGAGATGATTCTAGCCCGTTTGAGCCTTTGAATTACGCGTTCCACATGAACCCTCCTGTTAGCTATCTGCCTTGTACATGTGGTGTCCTCTGACAGCTGTGAACCTCTTTTTGTGAAGCCTGGAATTGTTCATTTGACCTTCCTCTCATGTAGCAGATCATGGATTTTGAATCCCCGATCAGCCATTACCTCAACACCTGGACAGAGGTACTCCAGGAACCCAGAATCTGTTGTTATATATTTGTCGCTACATCTACCTCCATATGCTGAGGAGATGAACATCACTAGACCACAAGGTGCAATGACCATCGGGTACTTGATAGTGTTCTGGGTGTAGTAATGGCTGAATGACCCCACCCCCCCACTCCCTTACACTTCTGTAAAGTATTTTCTGAGCAGTCGATAATGCAGGTTATTCCTGGGTAGTGGTCCTTAAAACATTGTGGCATTGTAGCACAGATGGTCTCCCTTGGCAACAATGGAATGTACTCCCTCAGATTCTCTTCCATCGTGTCAATCAAATAACTAATCACTCAACTGACAATACTCTGGAAAACCCAAAACCTTTCTGCTAGGTACTGCTGCAGCAAGTTGAGCTACAGCTTAGTCAGTGTCATCAGGAGTTGGTCTGGCAGGTCTAACTGAAAGCCTTTGTAGAGGGGTAGAAGATTTGTAGAGAGGTGCTGCTGGGCACTGTGTCCCTGTCTCACAGGTAGTGGGCTTTACATGATCACCTGAGCTATAGTTGTGATCACTTAGAGATGGGTCTTCCGATTGGGTTTGGGCATCCATCTCTGGAGGCATATCCATTCCTTCAATCTGTGTTTGCCAATCCCCATTTTCAATTTGTTGAACACTTGAGCCTTTTGTGTCATCTGTTAGGAAATCAGTATAGCTTGTTAAACAAGTCAATGGACAATTAATAACAAAACCCCATACTGCATGGACGCTCCTAATAATATTGAATAATCACAATAATTAAGTATATTTGAAATGACGTTTGTTTTATTGAGTTGTAGAGGAATTAAATTGTGCTATTACGAGACTGCTTAGCTACAAGAACAAGAGAAAACAGACAAACTGCTCAAGAGTTTGGTTTACCTGTCATTGATGACTGCCTGATCAACATCTGACGCTTCTTCACGAGTGGAGCATCGTAGCCAGCCATTTTTCTGGGTAAGGATGCTCCACTGTAGGATTCTTGTCTAAGAAGTGGTAGGAGCACACAAAGGGACATTGTGGTGGTTTCTTTAGATTCAACGCTTTGAGCCAGAACAGCAAAGACTGTCTCTAGGAGGTGGATGCAGGTCGTATGAAGTTCCACAGGGACATTCAGATCGACGTAGAGGTTGGTGTTCAAAACATTGCTGTTGTAAAAACTGCCTCCTCTTCATCCAATTATTGTGACGGCCTGGTACAAGACATATAATGCCAGTCATGTTGATCGATTTTAAGATTTTGTGCGGTTCTGTCAGTGTAAATCTATCAAGCTCTCAACGGAAAGTACCACTTTTGCATGCGCTAGCGTCATGCGAATGTTGCAGGAAATTGAAACACAATTGCAACGAACTCGCTGCGACCACTGTGAAGTTCCAGAATAAGGCGAAAAAAGGTGCGAGAAAAAGGTGCTTTCTAGATCCTTAAAGGGTTATTTGGCTGTCCCCATAGAATAAACTTTTGAAGAACCCTTTTTGGTTCCATGTAGAACCCTTTCTACATAGGGTTCTACATAGAATAGAATGATTCAAGAAGGATTAGAAGATAGGATTCTACCTGGAACCCAAACCCAAAAGGGTTCCAGCCAATAAATAAACCCTTTTCTTGTGGATTATTTAATGGCCTACATCATGTTATTTCAAGTTATGCCTTTGGAGTGCAACATCACATTGTAAAAAAAAATGTGCATGCCTATACATTGGGCAATTGAAGGCATCTAGGATTTATGTTTTTTGATGTGTGTTTGATAAAAATCATAGATTGTATGCAACATTATCACCATGTGACCTGATGTCTACTGTACTGTGCCAAGGTGATTCAGAGCAGTTAAACGGGAGTGACGAGTGGGCTGATGTAACGGTAATATTGTCAAATTTCCACTTTAAATCAATTAATTATGCAATTATGCATTATGCCAGCATATTAGGCAATACTTAAGAGTAGTGAATGTGTCAGGTATTTGATCGTGTCAGGAAGAGTAGCTGATTCCTGGGGTCCAAACATATTAAAACTCTTACATTATATATAAAACAAAAGATAAAACAGTACATCATATAACATTATTACACCACTATATATCTACAATACAAAATGTTTAATAACACCATACAACAATATCACCATGTGTCCGTATATACATCTGCCTGTACCTTTGTGTGTGTCTGTTCAGTCTCCTTTTTTCCATAAGGTGTATTTTTATCTGTTTTCTCCAATCTGATTCTACTGCTTGCATCACTTACAGTACAAATTCCCTGTTGAAGGTCAGTTAGGATCACCACTTTATTTTAAGAATGTGAAATGTCAGAATAATAGTAGAGAATGATTTATTTCAGCTTTTGTTTATTTTATCACATTCCCAGTGTGTCCGAAGTTTACATACACTCAATTAGTATTTGGTAGCATTGCCTCTCTGGGGTAGGCGGGACGCTTGCGTCCCACATGGCCAATAGCCAGAGAAAATGCATTTCGCCAAATTCAAATACATTTCTATAAAATCTAACTTTCATTAAATTACACATGCTAGATAGCAAATTAAAGCCACACTCGTTGTGAATCCAGCCAACATGTCAGATTTAAAAAAGGCTTTTCGGCGAAATCATCATTATCTGATGATAGCACAACAGTAAACAATGAGAGTAGCATATTTCAACACTGCAGGCGCGACACAAAACGCAGAAATAAAATATAAATCATGCCTTACCTTTGATGAGCTTCTTTTTTTGGCACTCCTATATGTCCCATAAACATCACAAATGGTCCTTTTGTTCGATTAATTCCGTCGATATATATCCAAAATGTCCATTTATTTGGCGCTTTTGATCCAGAAAAACATCGCTTCCAACTTATGCAACATCGCTACAAAATATCTCAAAAGTTACCTGTAAACTTTGCCAAAACATTTCAAACTACTTTTGTAATACAACTGTAGGTATTTCTAAACTTATATAATCGATCAAATTGAAGACGGGATGATCTGTGTTCAATACAGGAGCATAACAAACTGACGCTACATGTCTGGTTACGAGCTTCTATCAAAAGGTGCACATGAAGTGACTCTCGTTCTGAGCTATGGTACTTCTTCATTACACAAAGGAAAAACCTCAACCAATTTCTACAAACTGGTGACATCAGGTGGAAGCGGTAGGAACTGCAGGAAAGTCGATTCGAATTCTGGATTCCCCATGAAAACATGTTGAAAAGAAAGTGACTTAAAAAAATAATGTCCTTTGGGTTTCGCTTGCTAAATAAGTTATGTTTTACTCACAGACATGATTCAAACAGTTTTAGAAACTTCAGAGTGTTTTCTATCCAATACTACTAATAATATGCATATATTAAAGATCTGGGACAGAGTAGGAGGCAGTTCAGTTTGGGCACGCTATTTATCCAAATGTGAAAATGCTGCCCCCTACCCCAAACAGGTTAAATTGTTTAACTTGGGTGAAACATTTTGGGTAGCCTTCCACAAGCTTCCCACAATAAGTTGGGTGAATTTTGGTCAATTCCTCCGGACAGAGCTGGTGTAACTGAATCAGGTTTGTAGGCCTCCTAGCTCACACTCACTTTTTCAGTTCTACCCACACATTTTCTATAGGATTGAGGTCAGGGCTTTGTGATGGCCACTCAAATACCCTGACTTTGTTGTCCTTTAGCCATTTTGCTACAACTTTGGATGTATGCTTGGGGTCATTGTCCATTTGGAAGACCCATTTGCTACCAAGCTTTAACTTCCTGACTGATGTCTTGAGATGTTGCTTCAATTTATCCGCATCATTTTCACATCTCATGATGCCATCTATTTTGTGAAGTGCACCAGTCTCTCCTGCAGCAAAGCACCCCCACAACATGATGCTGCCACCCCATGCTTCACGGTTGGGATGGTGTAATTTGGCTTGCAAGCCTCCCCCTTTGTCCTCCAAACATAACGATGGTCATCATGGCCAAACAGATATATTTTTGTTTCATCAAATCAAAAAGTACGATCTTTGTCCCCATGTGCAGTTGCAAACCGTAGTTGGCTTTATAATGGCGGTTTTGGAGCAGTGGCTTCTTCCTTGCTGAGCGGCTTTTGAAAAAGCATGTGCCAACAAGGAGGCCTACAAACCTGACTCCGTTACACCAGCTATGTCAGGAGAAATGGGCCAAAATTCACCCAACTTATTGTGGGAAGCTTGTGGAACGCCAAATATTAATTGAGTATTGATATTTCACATTCTTAAAATAAAATGGTGATCCTAACTGACCTACAACAGGGAATTTTTACTGGGATTAAATGTCAGGAATTGTGAAACTGTGTTAAAATGTATTTGGCCAAGGTGTATGTAAACTTCCGACTTCAAATGGAGATACTTTTCTACCCGTTTCCTCCAGCATCTTCACAAGGTCCTTTGCTGTTCTGGGATTGATTTGCACTTTTCACACCAAAGTACGTTCATTTCTAGAAGACATAAGAGTCTCCTTCTTGAGCGGTATGACGGCTGCGTGGTCCCATGGTGTTTGTACTTGCGTACTATTGATTGATTGCTCCCACGGGTGAACCAGACTTGTGGACGTCTACCATTTTTTTCTGAGGTCTTGGCTGATTTCTTTTGATTTTCCTATGATGTCAAGCACCGAAGCACTGAGTTTAAAGTTAGGCATTGAAATGCATCCACAGGTACATCTCCAATTAACTCAAATGATGTCAATTAGCCTATCAGAAGCTTCTAAAGCCATGACATTTTTTTCTGGAATTTTCCAAGCCTTTTAAAGGCACAGTCAACTTAGTGTATGTAAACTTCTGACCCACTGGAATTGTGATTATACAGTGCCTTGCGAAAGTATTCGGCCCCCTTGAACTTTGCGACCTTTTGCCACATTTCAGGCTTCAAACATAAAGATATTAAACTGTATTTTTTTGTGAAGAATCAACAACAAGTGGGACACAATCATGAAGTGGAACGACATTTATTGGATATTTCAAACTTTTTTAACAAATCAAAAACTGAAAAATTGGGCGTGCAAAATTATTCAGCCCCTTTACTTTCAGTGCAGCAAACTCTCTCCAGAAGTTCAGTGAGGATCTCTGAATGATCCAATGTTGACCTAAATGACTAATGATGATAAATACAATCCACCTGTGTGTAATCAAGTCTCCGTATAAATGCACCTGCACTGTGATAGTCTCAGAGGTCCGTTAAAAGCGCAGAGAGCCTCATGAAGGACAAGGAACACACCAGGCAGGTCCGAGATACTGTTGTGAAGAAGTTTAAAGCCAGATTTGGATACAAAAGATTTCCCAAGCTTTAAACATCCCAAGGAGCACTGTGCAAGCGATAATATTGAAATGGAAGGAGTATCAGACCACTGCAAATCTACCAAGACCTGGCCGTCCCTCTAAACTTTCAGCTCATACAAGGAGAAGACTGATCAGAGATGCAGCCAAGAGGCCCATGATCACTCTGGATGAACTGCAGAGATCTACAGCTGAGGTGGGAGACTCTGTCCATAGGACAACAATCAGTCGTATATTGCACAAATCTGGCCTTTATGGAAGAGTGTTAAGAAGAAAGTCATTTCTTAAAGATATCCATAAAAAGTGTTGTTTAAAGTTTGCCACAAGCCACCTGGGAAACACACCAAACATGTGGAAGAAGGTGCTCTGGTCAGATGAAACCAAAATTGAACTTTTTGGCAACAATGCAAAACATTATGTTTGGCGTAAAAGCAACACAGCTGAACACACCATCCCCACTGTCAAACATGGTGGCGGCAGCATCATGGTTTGGGCCTGCTTTTCTTCAGCAGACAGGGAAGATGGTTAAAATTGATGGGAAGATGGATGGAGCCAAATACAGGACCATTCTGGAAGAAAACCTGATGGAGTCTGCAAAAGACCTGAGACTGGGACGGAGATTTGTCTTCCAACAAGACAATGATCCAAAACATAAAGCAAAATCTACAATGGAATGGTTCAAAAATAAACATATCCAGGTGTTAGAATGGCCAAGTCAAAGTCCAGACCTGAATCCAATCGAGAATCTGTGGAAAGAACTGAAAACTGCTGTTCACAAATGCCCTCCATCCAACCTCACTGAGCTCGAGCTGTTTTGCAAGGAGGAATGGGAAAAAATTTCAGTCTCTCGATGTGCAAAACTGATAGAGACATACCCCAAGCGACTTACAGCTGTAATCGCAGCAAAAGGTGGCGCTACAAAGTATTAACTTAAGGGGGCTGAATAATTTTGCACGCCCAATTTTTCAGTTTTTGATTTGTTAAAAAAGTTTGAAATATCCAATAAATGTCGTTCCACTTCATGATTGTGTCCCACTTGTTGTTGATTCTTCACAAAAAAATACAGTTTTATATCTTTATGTTTGAAGCCTGAAATGTGGCAAAAGGTCGCAAAGTTCAAGGGGGCCGAATACTTTCGCAAGGCACTGTAAGTGAAATAATCTGTCTGTAAACAATTGTTGGATAAATTACTTGTGTTATGCACAAAGTAGATGTTCTAACCGACTTGCAAAACTATAGTTTGTTAACTAGAAATTGGTGGAGTGGTTGAAAAACGAGTTTTAATGACTCCAACCTAAGTGTATGTAAACTTCCGACTTGTACCTGATGTGGAATATGTAGTCATGTAGTCATGGCTCTATGTACTGTAGTACTGTGCGCCTCCCATAGTCTGTTCTGGACTTGGGGACTCTGAAGAAGACTCTGAAAAGACCTCTTGTGGCATGTCTTGTGGGTATGCATGGGTGTCCGAGCTATGTGCTAGTAGTTTAAACAGACAGCTCAGTACATTCAGCTTGTCAACACTTCTTACAAAAACAAGTAGCAATGAAGTCAATCTCTCTTCCACTTTGAGCCATGAGAGATTGGCATGCATGTCATTAACATTAGCTCTCGGTGTACTTTAAAGGGCCAGCCGTGCTGCCCTGTTCTAAGCCAACTACAATTTCCCCAAGTCCCTCATTGTGGCAAATGACCACACTACTGAACAGTAGTCCAGATGTGACAAAACTAGGGCCTGTAGGACCTGCCTTGTTGATTAGTGAGTAGTGCTTTATTATGGACAGACTTCTCCCCATCTTAGCTACTGTTGTATCAATATGTGGGGCGGCAGGGTAGCCTAGCGGTTAGAGCATTGGACTAGTAACCAGAAGGTTGCGAGTTCAAACCCCCGAGCTGACAAGGTACAAATCTGTCGTTCTGCCCCTGAACAGGCAGTTAACCCACTGTTCCCAGGCCGTCATTGAAAATAAGAATTTGTTCTTAACTGACTTGCCTGGTTAAATAAAGGTAAAAAAAAAAATAAAAATAAAAAAGTTTTGACCATGACAATTTACAATCCAGGGTTACACCAAGCTGTTTAGTCACCTCAACTTGCTCAATATCCACATTATTCATTGCCAGATGTAGTTGAGGTTTAAGGTGAAAATTATATCAAAAGTGTAACCATTGCAACATTTGATATACAGTCACATTTACTGTGGTTGTCTGAAGCATGCTTTTGAGTTCACATCTGGCGATGCCTCATTGCGATTGGCTATTTCCCATAATTTGCAACAATTTGAATGAGCATCATCATCTCCATCATTCCTTTGTGGTACCTCAAACTGTCTTGATTACCAGCTGAGATAAACTTATGAGTTAATTTTACTCCTGGCTCAGAGTTTGTCTGGGCAGTGTCTTATCATCCTCCTAAAATCTGTTCTGAGGTGGGAGTTTTTATTGTCTTAAAACAGATTTTAAGGATTCCTATGACCTTCTATGAGTTGCTTTGTGGATACGGGCCCTGCTGGTAACTCACAGCTCATGAAGTCTCCTAAATATCTGTCGACTAGGTGGGACTTTTATGGCTAAATAGGCTTCATGCTTAGCTTTTATTTTTTCCCGTAAGAGTAAAATATCTCTGTTCTCGACACTCTGAGACGCTTTGTGGATTTGGGCCCAGATCTCTCAACAGCTTTCTACATTTTACTCCATATTCAGCTACTCAAGACATTTTCTCCCATACGTACGTAGAAAACGGACACTCCGTCCAAAGAGCAGCCAGTGAATCATGACATCTACAGAGGAATTAGCCTTGAGGGTAGGGTCTACAGGACGCTGCGGATAAAATTAGGTCTATGTTAGAACTATTTATAGACACCTGTATCTACAACACATGGGTGAGATTTTCACAGTGCAAAAGAAGTGGGCAAAGTGCAGAAATGACCATAACCTAATTCAATTTGGCAGCATGGTTTAATTAAATTATACAGAGCCTATTTTCCAAGTCTTTGTCACTTCCTGCACTCCTATCAAATATTTAGCTGTACAACATGAATTTTATATTACATAAGAAGTTGAAATGTAATAAAGTTGAGCCAATAAGAGGAAGATGTGTGTGTGTATATATATATATATATATATATAATATATATATATATATTCCATTACGAAATGGCACATCATGACATGAAAAGAAAAGCTATATTTAAGAATGAGTAGGTTAGGAATACCTGCTGGGTTTCTGATGGACTTAAATGGAACAAAAAATGTAAAAAATGATGACTTTAGAAATGTGCTTTGAGAAATAACCCTTTGGATGTGACTGTGAACAGGTTTCCTTTTATCTAAAATAACGTTTGAAAAAATTATTCTACAGTGTTTGCCCGTCTTCACTTCAGCTACACATGCTGTGAGAGGATTGCAGTCATAAACAGAGAAGGGACGTAACTGACCCATCATTTCCGGGGTGTAACTGACCCATCATTTCTGAGGTGTAACTGACCCATCATTTCTGAGGTGTAACTGACCCATCATTTCTGAGGTGTAACTGACCCATCATTTCCGGGGTGTAACTGACCCATCATTTCCGGGGTGTAACTGACCAATCCTTTCCGGGGTGTAACTGACCCATCATTTCCGGGGTGTAACTGACCCATCATTTCCGGGGTGTAACTGACCCATCATTTCCGGGGTGTAACTGACCAATCATTTCCGGGGTGTAACTGACCCATCATTTCCGGGGTGTAACTGACCCATCATTTCTGAGGTGTAACTGACCAATCATTTCCAGGGTGTAACTGACCCATCATTTCCGGGGTGTAACTGACCCATCATTTCTGAGGTGTAACTGACCCATCATTTCTGAGGTGTAACTGACCCATCATTTCCGGGGTGTAACTGACCCATCATTTCCGGGGTGTAACTGACCAATCATTTCCGGGGTGTAACTGACCCATCATTTCTGAGGTGTAACTGACCCATCATTTCTGAGGTGTAACTGACCCATCATTTCTGAGGTGTAACTGACCCATCATTTCCGGGGTGTAACTGACCCATCATTTCTGAGGTGTAACTGACCCATCATTTCCGAGGTGTAACTGACCCATCATTTCCGAGGTGTAACTGACCCATCATTTCCGGGGTGTAACTGACCAATCCTTTCCGGGGTGTAACTGACCCATCATTTCCGGGGTGTAACTGACCCATCATTTCCGGGGTGTAACTGACCCATCATTTCCGGGGTGTAACTGACCAATCATTTCCGGGGTGTAACTGACCCATCATTTCCGGGGTGTAACTGACCCATCATTTCTGAGGTGTAACTGACCAATCATTTCCAGGGTGTAACTGACCCATCATTTCCGGGGTGTAACTGACCCATCATTTCTGAGGTGTAACTGACCCATCATTTCTGAGGTGTAACTGACCCATCATTTCCGGGGTGTAACTGACCCATCATTTCCGGGGTGTAACTGACCAATCATTTCCGGGGTGTAACTGACCCATCATTTCTGAGGTGTAACTGACCCATCATTTCTGAGGTGTAACTGACCCATCATTTCTGAGGTGTAACTGACCCATCATTTCCGGGGTGTAACTGACCCATCATTTCCGGGGTGTAACTGACCCATCATTTCCGGGGTGTAACTGACCCATCATTTCCGGGGTGTATTTGACCCATCATTTTGGGGATTAACAGAACACATCTGGGACACATTTCACTGCCAGGGTTAAATGGAATCCCTTTGGATATAACATTTAGCTATATATCTTTTTGCCATATAGAAATTTGCTATGTTGTATATTTAAATACATGTATGGATCATTAATACCCCATAGTCCTTGGGCCTTCACCTCCCCTTTGTGTTGGTTGAGTATTGATCCACCAATGCATCCTTCCATCTCTAAGTCTTCCACTAAATCTCCATGGCTGGATTTAAAATGTTGCGTGTGTCCTAACATACAAATGAAAAGTGCTTACATACCAACATTGTTTTTTTTTTTGCTCCTCATTGGCAGTCACTGTCATTTCCAATAATTACAGACAATAGCAACATTCTCCCCTCATTTGCAAGGTAATTTGATGTTGGTGAAGGAAACAATATCAAGTTAGTGCCTTTCTCTAACTTGCTTTGCTCATCCATGTTGTGTCTTGTGCAGCTGCTTGTCCATTTGGAAGAAGCTCATTGAGACCTCACAGACAACAACAACAACAACATTGAGACCTCACAGACAACAACAACAACAACAACATTGAGACCTCACAGACAACAACAACAACATTGAGACCTCACAGACAACAACAACAACATTGAGACCTCAGACAACAACAACTAAAAAAAAAACAGGAAAAAATTATTACACTGCCTTTATACTCAGCTATGACTGTCCTGATTGACTTGAAAATCAACTCGATAAGGAATTAGCATGCAAATGGCTACAGCACACTAGATGAAAGCGAGATGCTGTTTACATCGGTTTGATCAAAAGCCAGTTGAGCAGTGAAAGTAATTCATGAGGAAATGGGTACATGTCACGGTAATCAGGGCAAAGTACAAAAGCCGAACCATTATGAGAGAGATTATCACAGCTGCAAAGGGCTAACACAACATAAACTATACTCGTCTCTCTTAAAGGTGCAATCTACAGGAATCGCTCCTCCACTTCCTGGTTGGTAAAATTCTAATTGTTTGCCTAATTTCAGTTTGTGTGACAAAACAATCAGTGTGGAAAATCCTTGTTCCATCTAAACCGCTGTGAAATATATTTTGCATAACCAGACATATTGTATATGAAGCTGGGGTACAGTACAAAACCGAAAGTAAAAGACACCAAAAAATAACATTTTAAGAACAGGAAGCATAGAAATAGCTCACATAGAACTGATCTACCATTTCTTAGACTTGCATTTAACATGAATGACAGATCTATAAGTCCTATTTTTATGTGAATTTGGTCAGGTTGCTTAATTAAAAAGTGACATATTGTAGCTTTAATTGAAATGAACACAATGGATTTCACTCCAATGAAATTCATTTATAGTTGTTTCCGATAAAGATTTGGACTGATTTTCAATTCAATATACCAGTACTCCCTCTGTACTGGTCTTGGCCAGCACAGTGAGCATATGGGCAAAGCAAATGAAATAACAATATCATCTGTACTCTTGCTCTGTGTTGCGTATTCACATGAAAGTAACACAACAAAACACAACAAAAAAAATTCTCAAACCAAACACACTTCCTCTGAGAAGGGAACGCTTTTACAAGGATTAACCTGATACAACGCAGCTTAAAGTGAAACGATTTCACCTACTGTTCCCTTATTAAAGTGTTCACCTAATCCACCCTGTACTGTACACCACTGCTCTGAAAAAGTATGAAGCAAAATAGAAAATCAAAGGTTCTGTGTTTGTGTGTCCTTGGGAAAAATAATCCCTTTGTGACTTGGTAGGCGGGAGATGAACCTTCTACTCACAAGTTCCGAATGATTTTTTATTATGTGGTTTCTCTGCTGCCTTGACCAGGGTTAAGTCAGTAAGTAAGTACGCCAGTTTAAGACAGAGCATGAGGGGGAAACTTAATGACAATCCCACTACCTTTACTAGGAGTATATTGCATATAAGACCCAATACATCACTGGAGGTTGGTGGCACCTTAATTGGGGAGGACTGTCTTGTGGTAATAGCTTAAGCAGAATGGGTGGAAGGGTATCAAATGCATCAAGCATATTGTTTCTATGGTTTCCATGTGTTTGATGCCTTTTCCATTAGCGCCGTTCCAGCTATTATTATGAGCCATCCTCCCCTTAGCAGCCTCCTGTGCACTACATGTAAATCAATTATATGATACTGTAAATAATTGCATTCATGTAAAAGGTATAGAGGATGTTACAGTGACCATATTACCACCACACCGACAGTCACAAGTCATGACCGCAGTAAAATTTCACGTGACTCAAAACTGAGCCCTGATGTTAAAAGAGTATCCCAGCTTTTTCGTGCTGCTATATTTATTGCAAAATTCTTAAAATCAAGCACATTAATCTGCTTTAAAACCAGTGTAGCCTACCAGGCATATTAAAAACGTAACTGCACGTAACCTCCTTAAACTATTGGAGTGCAAGCTACGGATGACATGTTTATTTTGTGTGTGGGCCATTCGTATTATTTAGTAGGCTATATATAAAGACCAGATTAAACTGAGAATAGTCTAATGGGTGAGGATATGATCAAGTGCTTGTCATATAGTGAATGAGAGACTGATGAAGTGTGTTCAGCCTGCGCAAGAAACAGAGCAGAACTCATGCCTTTCATGCAACTTTATTTCAAATCATCGTTAGTTGTATCAGGCAGCCTTAGAACGTATCAGAAATATTATCATATAGCCCAACATTTGTTTCACAACTAAAGTTACATAAATAACTCTAAATGAAGCATATAGGAGGACCTGTTCTCTTTGTTAACTACTCAACACAGAATAGCAGCATGTGTTCACTCCCTCAAATCATTTGGGAAAAAATTGTATTTCTATTTCATTCAGCTGTGTTCAATTGTATTCTTTATTACTATAAAATAATGTAATATCTAATATATAATTATAAGCACATCTTGTCTGCTAAATGATCTAGTGTAGCACACCGTCATATGGCATAGCCTGATCAGGGCCTAACATAAGGACGACTCAGAATATGCTGTGTTCTGAATTAGGCTACATTGTCTTCATATCACAATCTTTCTTTAGATCTGCCTAAAATAAATCACGGATAAATTGTGATTGTGTAAGCTATATTACATGGAGGTTATTCCACAGATCCGTATCAGTGGCTTGTAGGCTATATTACATGGAGGTTATTCCACAGATCCGTATCAGTGGCTTGTAGGCTATATTACATGGAGGTTATTCCACAGATCTGTGTAAGTGGCTTGTAGGCTATATTACATGGAGGTTATTCCACAGATCTGTGTCAGTGGCTTGTATGCTATGCGTGGAAGGCCGGGGATGCTAAACGTGTTCATATTACAGTTTTTCCCAATTGTTTAAACACTAAAATTGGAACTTGAAACATAATCACCGAAACCTGAAACTCATGTACTAAATCCTGTCTGCAAAATTGTAATCACAATTTCTGCTTTACACTTTTTTCAAAACACTACACACAGTTCTCTACATTAGTCACAACTTTCAAAATTAAAATCTCTTTAGTCCCTTTGGAAAGCACCGCCAATCACAATGCCAAGCTCTATACACAAATTAGAAACACCCACTCCTCACAGGTGTAAACACTGGTTGCTGAATTGTTCACTGAGAAATCAGAGCTTTTGCCTTATAAAAGGCCACAGCTCTCCTGTTTTGGAGGAAAATGGAAGTCAATGGTGAAGCAAGAGCTAGAGGTGAAGGAGTGAGAGGAAGAGGAGGATGAGGAAGGACAATTGTCTCAGATGAGATCAGGGCCACATTGGTTGTCCATGTGCTCAACCATGGGTTGAGTATGAGGGAGGCTGGGCAGAGAGTTCAGCCCAACCTGAGCCGCTACAAGGTTGCATCTGTCATCCGTACATTCAGAAATGACAGCCGGTAAGTTACCTACCATCTCCACTATGCTCTTTATGTATGTATACTGTAGTATACTGTAGTCCGACATATCAGTAGGCCTCTGTTACTCAGTGATTGTTGGCCAATGTTACAGTAATGTCATTTCATATGGAAAGAAAGTAGATGCTTTTAGTTTACTGTAATCCATCATTTAATATTTGTGGATCTTCTGCAGAACTGAGAGACGGCCAGGCCATGTTGGAAGACACCGGCTGTTCACACCAGAACTGAGAGACGGTCAGGCCATGGTAGAAGACACCGGCTGTTCACACCAGAACAGAGATGGTCAGGCCATGATGGAATACACCGGCTGTTCACACCAGAACAGAGACGGTCAGGCCATGATGGAATACACCGGCTGTTCACACCAGAACATAGACGGTCAGGCCATGGAGGAATACACCGGCTGTTCACACCAGAACAGAGACGGTCAGGCCATGGAGGAAGACACCGGCTGTTCACACCAGAACAGAGATGGTCAGGCCATGGAGGAATACACCGGCTGTTCACACCAGAACAGAGATGGTCAGGCCATGATGGAATACACCGGCTGTTCACACCAGAACAGAGACGGTCAGGCCATGGAGGAATACACCGGCTGTTCACACCAGAACAGAGACGGTCAGGCCATGATGGAAGACACCGGCTGTTCACACCAGAACAGAGACGGTCAGGCCATGGTAGAAGACACCGGCTGTTCACACCAGAACAGAGACGGTCAGGCCATGGTAGAAGACACCGGCTGTTCACACCAGAACAGAGACGGTCAGGCCATGATGGAATACACCGGCTGTTCACATCAGAACATAGACGGTCAGGCCATGATGGAAGTCTCCGGCTGTTCACACCAGAACAGAGATGGTCAGGCCATGATGGAATACACCGGCTGTTCACACCAGAACAGAGACGGTCATGCCATGTAGGAATACACCGGCTGTTCACACCAGAACAGAGACGGTCAGGCCATGATGGAAGACACCGGCTGTTCACACCAGAACAGAGACGGTCAGGCCATGGAGGAATACACCGGCTGTTCACACCAGAACAGAGACGGTCAGGCCATGATGGAATACACCGGCTGTTCACACCAGAACAGAGACGGTCAGGCCATGATGGAATACACCGGCTGTTCACACCAGAACAGAGACGGTCATGCCATGTAGGAATACACCGGCTGTTCACACCAGAACAGAGACGGTCATGCCATGTAGGAATACACCGGCTGTTCACACCAGAACAGAGACGGTCAGGCCATGATGGAAGACACCGGCTGTTCACACCAGAACAGAGACGGTCAGGCCATGGTAGAAGACACCGGCTGTTCACACCAGAACAGAGACGGTCAGGCCATGATGGAATACACCGGCTGTTCACACCAGAACAGAGACGGTCAGGCCATGGAGGAAGACACCGGCTGTTCACACCAGAACATAGACGGTCAGGCCATGGAGGAATACACCGGCTGTTCACACCAGAACAGAGACGGTCAGGCCATGGAGGAATACACCGGCTGTTCACACCAGAACATAGACGGTCAGGCCATGGAGGAAGACACCGGCTGTTCACACCAGAACAGAGACGGTCAGGCCATGATGGAAGACACCGGCTGTTCACACCAGAACAGAGACGGTCAGGCCATGGAGGAATACACCGGCTGTTCACACCAGAACAGAGACGGTCAGGCCATGGAGGAATACACCGGCTGTTCACACCAGAACAGAGACGGTCAGGCCATGGTAGAAGACACCGGCTGTTCACACCAGAACAGAGACGGTCAGGCCATGATGGAAGACACCGGCTGTTCACACCAGAACAGAGACGGTCAGGCCATGATGGAATACACCGGCTGTTCACACCAGAACAGAGACGGTCAGGCCATGGAGGAATACACCGGCTGTTCACACCAGAACATAGACGGTCAGGCCATGATGGAAGTCTCCGGCTGTTCACACCAGAACAGAGATGGTCAGGCCATGATGGAATACACCGGCTGTTCACACCAGAACAGAGACGGTCAGGCCATGGAGGAAGTCTCCGGCTGTTCACACCAGAACATAGACGGTCAGGCCATGATGGAAGTCTCCGGCTGTTCACACCAGAACAGAGACGGTCAGGCCATGATGGAATACACCGGCTGTTCACACCAGAACAGAGACGGTCAGGCCATGGAGGAATACACCGGCTGTTCACACCAGAACAGAGACGGTCAGGCCATGATGGAAGTCTCCGGCTGTTCACACCAGAACAGAGACGGTCAGGCCATGGAGGAATACACCGGCTGTTCACACCAGAACAGAGACGGTCAGGCCATGGTGGAAGACTCTGGCTGTTCACACCAGAACAGGAAACAGCTACTGTGAACATGGTGGTGGCAAACAATACCATTAGACTAGGAGAAATCCAGACAACACAATATTCAATAACATTAACCAGGTGGGCTTGTCTACACTGGACCGTGTATTACAGCATAACCGAATCCGGATGAAACAGGTCTACAGGTTGTCATTTGAGCGAAACTCAGAGACGGTTAAATAACAGCTCTATGAATATGTGTAAGTACTATACAGTGAATATCAGCACTGTATGTCTCACATTGGGGTGGCAGGTAGCCTAGTGGTTAGAGCATTGGTCTCGTAACCGAAAGGTTGCAAAATCGAATCCCCGAGCTGACAAGATAAAAAAAAAATCTGCTGTTCTGCCCCTGAACAAGGCAGTTAACCCACTGTTCCAAGGCTGTCATTGAAAGTAAGAATTTGTTCTTAACTGACTTTCCTGGTTAAATAAAAAAATGACAGTACTGTAATCCAGTGTATTCTAGTTCTATGTCACATGTCTGTTTCAGAGAGTCATGGAGCTGGATGCTGCTGCAATTCAGCATGTTTATATTAACAATGTTGAGGCTGCCTTCAACCTAGCCAAAAGACGGGGACGGACCATTACTGGCCACCATGCCATTGTGAATGTCCCTGGACAGCGAGGAGGGAATATCACCAGCCAGCAAGGCGTCCTCCATCACCATGCCAACCTTGGTCGCTACAACACCGCCCTTCCCATCGTATTCCTGGACACACTACATGGCATCCTCATTCCAGCCGAGCAGAGGGGTGGACCAGAGCAGACCAGGTGTGTTGTCATCAGGGACAACGTGAGTTTCTACCGGGCTGCTCTGGTCCGCAACTGGTTCATCGATCACCCACAATGTATTGTTCTATACCTTCCACCATATTCCCCATTCCTAAACCCAATTGAATAGTTTTTTTGGCATGGCGATGGAAGGTGTATGACCGCCATCCCCTCGCACACATGCCTCTTCTCCAGGCAATGGAGGATGGATGTGGTGACGTTGATGTGGGGGCTTTCGGCGGCTGGATCTGTCACTCCAGAAGATTATTTTCCTGCTGTTTAGCCAGGGAGAACATGGCTTGTGATGTAGATGAGGTGCTGTTTAGCCAGGGAGAACATGGCTTGTGATGTAGATGAGGTGCTGTTTAGCCAGGGAGAACATGGCTTGTGATGTAGATGAGGTGCTGTTTAGCCAGGGAGAACATGGCTTGTGATGTAGATGAGGTGCTCTTTAGCCAGGGAGAACATCGCTTGTGATGTAGATGAGGTGCTGTGGCCAGACCGAAATAGGAGGCAGGATGCAGCCTAATGTCTTTCTTACATTTTTCATGTGTTTTCGTCTATTTGTGTTTAGAGTTTTTTTATGCAAAAAAAAAACATTTTGAAAAGAGAAAACAGTTTTGAATGCAGTGTTTGCTTTTGCTAGAGATTTGTAGAGTTTTGCATTTTGTGTTTAGAGTTTTGGGAAAATGGGCCAAAGATTCAGCAAACGTGTGTAAACAATTGTGGAAAACCGTAATTAACGGTCAACTAAAGTGAGACTGGCAGTTATTTACATGACAATCACAGGCTGACAAAATTTCATGACCCCCCCCAGAGCCCTAATAGGGTACATTTCAACAAACAAATTATTTCTGTTTTTCACTTGGCTGCGTTGACCTTAATGAAATAGGACCAGCAGGACAGGGCGAGAATACATAGAGGTCAGAGGTCAAGATCTAGGACCTCAGTATTGCAACCATTACCCTTGTTCATTATGTGGTCGTTAATTAGTGTAGATTAACAATGAGCCAGGTCTCTTCAAAAAATAGCTTGTTTGACCTTAATTGGATAAAGCTGTTCAGATACACATTTTTTAAAATGTAATTAAAGGGTAGACAGTGGGAGTGCTTAGTACAATGAAAACAGGAATACTAGCAGCTTGTTGTGTCAGATCACATAGAGGTCATGGATCTCCTCCTATCCTAGTCACACACATGTTGTAGCGTGTGCTTGTGTAGCCTGCTGCATGTTCATGCTCTTGGGTTGAAAGGTCAAATGTAGACATTTAAAGTGTAATTTTTTTTGTGCCAGTTGTGTTTTTTTTTACTCCTGCTTGTGTTTGCAGTAAAAAGGCTTAATATTTAATGGGGAGGCGGGGGGGAAGAGGAGCGACAAGGAGCCATCTGGGTGTGTGTGGGTGTATGTGTGTGTGTGTGTGTGTGTGTGTGGTGTGCGCGCGTGTGTGGTGTGCGCGCGTGTGTGGTGTGCGCGTGGGTGTGTGTGGTGTGCGCGCGTGTGCGTGCGTGTGCGCGCGTGTGCGTGTGTGTGTGGGTGTGTGTGGTGTGCGCGCGTGTGCGTGTGTGTGCGTGTATGTGTGTGTGTGTGCGCGCGCGTGTGTGTGTGTGCGTGCGATGAGTGGGATCGGTTATGCTGTAAGTCTGTCTGTCGTCTGCCTTTGATCTGATTGTTAAGGAACTCGGCTGAACAATGTAGCTGAGGAATATTATACATCAAAGAGGAACTAGGGAATTGTAACGTGTCTTTTTTTTCTTCCAGCGATCACAATAACAATGTGTTCCCTGGGAATCTAAGATGTGGTAAATATCAAATATGAGATCTGATTTGATATGAGAATGTTTCATATAATGGGTTCAGCTTGTATGTGCATTCCATCAGACATAGAGCATAGTTATTATGAAACCTCCACTATAGAAAGACATTGATATGGCCAAAAATATGTGGACACCTGCTCATCGAATATCTCATTCCAAAATCATGCATGTTGGTATATTATGTGGGGACTTGCTTCCATTCAGCCACAAGAACATTAGTGAGGTTGAGCGCTGATGTTGGGCAATTAGGCCTGGCTTTGACTGTGTGTGTGTGTGTGTGTGTGTGTGTGTGTGTGTGTGTGTGTGTGTGTGTGTTGACAACCTATATACAGTAGACAACCATTTGGAGTGCAGTATTCCATTGTGCATGTACACACACACACACACACACAATCAAAATGTGTTCTTTCAAGTCAAAAGCCACGGGCTTATGTTCTGTTGTGCTTTCTTCCTGGATCATGTAGTTTGACATATATGATTGAACCTTGAAAGAGGGCGCTGTTACTCCCGTTGATGGTCCAAAGGTATTTAATATGCCGTGGGTTTGATGGATGGCGTATATTAACATTGAATGAAGACTTCGGTAGTGGCATTACTGAGGCGATTGAATATACAAATACTTAGTAGACTACTAATAGTAAAGATACTTTACACTTCAGAAAGACAATAGAGTAGCACAGTATGAGTCATAATACCCATAAAACCTAGCCATGTTTTGGTACAGAACTGCAGCACACACACACACACACGCACACACAGAGAGAGAGAGAGAGAGCGACAGGGAAATGAGACAACTCAGTGTTTTCTCATTCTCTTATCAGCACCAAAGACCCAAAATGACTCTTTAATTGAGGTGAAATGAAGATCAAACCACACTAACGCAGGATCTGATTATCCCTAATTTGGGACATTTCTTCAGGGAGAGCCCATGCAGGAAGACATGTAGGAAGACAACCTCTGTAGATGGTGTAATGCAGGAAGACATGCAGGAAGACAACATGTGTAGATGGTGTAATGCAGGAAGACATGCAGGAAGACAACATGTGTAGATGGTGTAATGCAGGAGGACATGCAGGAAGACATCATGTGTAGATGGTGTAATGCAGGAAGACATGCAGCAACATTAAAACATTTTTATAAACATTTATTCCTCTGTACATCTCCCCAGCAGCCATTTAGATTATGCCAATCTTGTTGGCGACATCCAACGCATCGTAATCTGGAGCCAGACACACTTATGCCTTCTTCTCACCGTCAGGCCTGATGAGTGTGTTGACCTTGGCCACATCAATGTTGTAGAGCTTCTTGACGGCGTGTTTGATCTGGTGCTTGTTGGCTTTGACGTCTACGATGAAGACGAGGGTGTTGTTGTCCTCCATCATCTTCATTGCCGACTCTGTCGTCAGAGGGAACTTAATGATGGCATAGTGGTCCAACTTATTTCTGCGAGGGGCACTCTTCCGGGGGTACTTGGGTTGTCTGCGGAGGCGCAGGGTTTTGGGGCGGCGGAAGGTTGGGGAGGTTCTTATCTTCTTCTTCCTCTGGCTGTGGACTCCCTTCAGAACAGCCTTTTTGGCCTTCAGGGCCTTTACCTTGGCCTCAGTCTTGGCAGGGACAGCCTTTCTCATCATGGCACCGAAGGCGAAGAAGGAAGCAGGAAGACAACATGTTTGGATGGTGTAATGCAGGATGGGTCTCCTCTAGTAAGGAACAGCAGTTGTTTACAGATGAAGCCAATATCTAAGACCAAACACATGTTTCTGAAGCCTCCTGTTAATGTACCATATGTGATTCTAATTGCTAACTTGAGGGATCCTAATAAAGAAAGTTGTATTCCAACGGGGTATTACGAACAACTTCCTTTCAATGTGGATGCACCGCACAGGCAGGATGCTAATCCAACATATGTTGTTCCATAGAACTGGGATACAGGTATTCATACAAGGCATGACAGAATTCCGTCAGAACACTGAGAAAAAGCCTCTGGATGAAAGTGAGTTTTTGGTTTCAGATTTGTTTGTTGTTGGTTGCCAGATTTTCAATGATTGGGCTGCCAAGTTTATAATCAATCTGAGGGTTAATCAAATCAAATCAAAGTGGGGTAGAATAGAGAGCTCTGCTTCTATGTGCCTTTGTTCTTTTCTCCACTCAGGGTGAACAGAGGGCCATGCAGTCTGACTTCTGGGGCTTCTTGTCACTCAGGGTGAACAGGGGGCCATGCAGTCTGACTTCTGGGGCTTCCTGTCACTCAGGGTGAACAGAGGGCCATGCAATCTGACTTCTGGGGTTTCTTGTCACTCAGTGTGAACAGAGGGCCATGCAGTCTCACTTATAGGGCTTCCTGTCACTCAGGGTAAACAGAGGGCCATGCAGTCTCACTTCTGGGGAATCCTGTCAGAGATGACAAGAGTTGTGTCCCAATCCCCTTGAGTGTCTTCCTTTTTCCTTGTCTCCTTTCCTATATTACTGTCACCTGTCAGGTCCTTTCCTAGCGATGCTTGTTTCACCAGACAGGCAAGGGAAAGAACTTAGTGTATAGACACAGAAAAATAATAATTTTTCAGTATACTATTGGCTATGGATGAACTTCTGACTCCAAATGATTTTAAAACTAGATCAGACTTGGGACTGATGCAAATTAATGTGAGGAGTCTGATGCGGAAAATGGACATGATAAAAGTCTGCGTTCACACTGCTGACCCAGATGTCTTAGTTCTGTCCGAGACCTGGCTTAAGAAATCTGTTCTAAAATAAGTCGATAGGCTTGGGTGGTAATAATGTTTATCGATGTGACCAATGAAGTAAGGTGGAGGTATAGCCATCCATATTAAAGACAAAACCAAAACCAGTTTTAGTTTTTAGCATTAAAACTGCATTTATCGAAAGCTGTGAATTTAGGATGTTGTAGACCTCCATTTGCAAAGTAGAATCCATGGATTCTCAGGCTGAACTGATGCATGGTTGTGGGGAAAAGGAAATGGTCCTCATGTGGGACTGGTTATGTCTCTGAGGACATAAGAGGACTGTGCAATACACTACATTTTATTCAAATTATAAATACAGTCACACGACTCAATCCAAAAGACATCTCTAAGTCAACACTTATTAATGTTATTCTAACTAACAATCCGCATAAATACTTGGGCGTTGGTATTTTCCCTAATGATTTATGTGATCATTGTGCAGTTGCTTGCATTAGAGACACTAAAAATTACAATGTGCCCCCTTGGTTCATATTCAAACATTCCTGCATGAACCTTATGCATGCAACTGGCATAGGAGTGCACTTAATCCAGACATCAAAGCGGCATTCTCCTATTTTCATTCCATGTTTTATACTATCGGTGATAAACACGCCCCTCTCAAAAAGTACCGGGTAAAATGTAGAGACAATCCCTGGTTTACAGGGGAATTATGTGATTTGATCCATAAACAAAATACACAATGGACCAAAGCCAGAAAGGGTCATTCCCAGGCTGAGTTGTATTTGTCACATGCGCCGAATACAACAGGTGTAGTAGACCTTACAGTGAAATGTTTTCTTGCAAGCCCTTAACCAACCAGTTTTAAGAAAAATACCTAAAAAAATTGAAATAAAAGCATAAAAAATGATTAAAGAGCAGCTGTAAAATTACAATAGCGAGGCTATATACAGGGGTACCGGTACAGAGTCAATGTGCAGGGGAACCGGTTAGTCGAGGTAATTGAGGTAATATGTACATGTCGGTAGAGTTATTAAAGTGACCATGCATAGATGATAACAGAGAGTAGCAGCAGCATAAAAGAGGGTGGGGCAATGCAAATAGTCTGGGTAGCCATTTTGATTAGATGTTCAGGAGTCTTATAGCTTGGGGGCAGAAGCTGTTTAGAAGCCTCTTGGAGCTAGACTTGGCGCTCCGGTACTGCTTGCCGTTCAGGGCACTGAAAAATAAGTGCACCTTGTTAATATGGAAATGCAAATCTAGGTACTATTACGAATATACCAAGATCAACCTCAATAACCAGATGAAATTATGGAAAAATATGAAATCCATGAATGCTAAGACGAAATCCTCTGGTCTTCTGCTGAAATTTCCCTCAAATTCAATGGATGTGACGGACAAGAATCAACTGCTTGACATGTTCAATGAGCATTTTGCTAAAACTGGGCATTTATTTGATAATGAACTCCCTCCTAACATCTCACATGAGGCTGTGAATGAAACCGCTGCATGCCGGCCTATTGTTCATCTATTTCATTTTACCGAGATCTAACTTTCAGAAGTTGTAAAGGCACTCAAATCTGTTGATATTAAGAAAGTGGCTGTCCCAGATTAATTTAACCCTTATTTTTTTTAAATTGGTTCTGAGATCATTGCTGCCCCTCTCACTCATATATTAAATATTTAATTGGCTTGTAATACCATTCCAAAAAGTCTGGAAAGCAGCTTATTTCACGCCTTTACATAACGGTGGAGCTCCGTCCCTGTTGGATAACTATCCTCCCATATCTAAACTGTCTGCACTGGCAAAAGTTTTGAAAAACCTGGTGAACTCACAGTTGAAAGACTTTCTTTATAATAACATAGTTTTATTTCAATTCCAGTCCGGTTTTAGAGCCAAGCCAAGACCAAGGTTGAACGTGATATTCTAGATGCTCAGGACAAGAAAAATCCCTGTGTTTCACTTTTTAATTGACTTATCAAAGGCCTTCGATACATTTTACCATGCCCTGCTGTTGTATAAAATAAAAAAGGTTGGTTTAAGTGTTGATGCATTGGATTGGTTCCAAAATTACCTTTCTGACAGAACACAGTGTGTAGCACAGGAGGGTATGGAATCTGTGTTTCGAAGGCTTACAAAAGGACTTGATCTGCGCTCCTAACTCTTACTCAATCATCAGGATAGACCAAAACAATTAAATCGCTCTGCCCTCGACTTCCTTAACGGCCATGTACTCTATCTCCACCTTGCACAGCCAGAAGAGGACTGGCCACCCCTCAGAATCGGTTTCCTCTCTAGGTTTCTTCCTAGGTTCTTGCCTTTCTAGGGAGTTTTTCCTAGCCACCGTGCTTCTACATCTGCATTGCTTGCTGTTTGGGGTTTTAGGTTGGGTTTCTGTATGGAGCTTTGACATCTATTGATGTAAAAAAAAGCTTTATAAATACATTTGATTGATTGATTGATTGATTGATTGATGGAGTTCCCCAGGGCTCAATTTTAGGTCTGATCCTTTCTGCACTGTATTTAAATGATATTGGGCAGACTGTTGAATCTGCAAATCTTACAGTTGACTTTTGATGTTATTAAAAGTCATATTTTCGAATTGAAACTTGTGCTTAATGTAAGGGGAAAAAAATGTAGGGGTTTCGCTTCCTGAAAGTAAACCGATTTTAACTATAAAAGGCCAGATAATTGATATGGTCACCTCCTATAAGTATCTTGGGATCTGGTAAGATGAAAAGCTGAAATTTAAACAGTACAATGATCTTCAATTTAAGCCTACTAGAAAGTGTGTGATCTCAGGCTTGGAGGGAAGCTAAAGTTATTCTGCTACCCAAGAATAGTAAAGCCCCCTTTACTGGCTCAAATAGCCGACCAATCAGTCTGGTACCAACCCTTAGTAAACTTCTGGAGAAGAAAAAAAATTGTTGGACCACAAACAAACAAATTGACAACAGCAGGGCTCAATTAAGGGAAGGACACTCAACAAGCACAGCACTTCCACAAATGACTGATGACTGGCTGAGAGAAATTGATGATAAAATGATTGTGGGGGCTGTCTTGTTAGACTTCAGTGCAGCTTTTGACATTATCGGTCATAGTCTGCTGCAGGAAAAACGTATGTTATGGCTTTACTCCCCCTGTTATGTGGATAAAAAGCTACTTGTCTAACAGAACACATAGGGTGTTATTTAAAGGAAGCCTCTCAAACATAATCCAGGTAGAAGCAGGAATTCCCCAGGGTAGCTGTTTAGGACCCTTGCTTTTTTCAATCTTTACTAACAACATGCCACTGGCTTTGAGTAAGGCCAGTGTGTCTATGTATGTGGATGACTAAACTCTATACACATCAGCTACTACAGTGATTGAAATAACTGCAACACAAAGAGCTTCTGTTAGTTTCAGAGTGGGTGGAAAGGAATAAATGAGTACTAAATATTTCTAAAACTAAAAGCATTGTATTTGGGACAAATCATTCTTTAAACCCTAAACTTCAACTACGTCTCATAATGAATAATGTGGAAATTGAGCAAGTTGAGGTAACTAAACTGCTTGGAGTAACGCTGGACTGTAAACTGTCATGGTCAAAACATATTGAAACAACAGTAGCTAAGATGGGGAGAAGTCTGTCCATAATAAAGCGCTGCTCTGCCTTCTTAACAACCCAATCAAAAAGGCAGGTCCTACAGGCCCTGGTTTTGTCACACCTGGACTACTGTTCAGTAGTGTGGTCAGGTGCCACAATGAGGGACTTGGGAATATTGCAGTTGGCTCAGAACAGGGCAGTATGACTGGCACTTAAAAGTACACGGCGAGCTAACATTAATGACATGCATGTCAATCTCTCATGGCTCAAAGTGGAAGAGAGATTGACTTCATTGTTACTTGTTTTTGTAAGAGGTGTTGACATGCTCAAGGTACTGAGCTGTCTGTTAAAAATACTAGCATACAGCTTGGACACCCATGCAAACCCCACAAGACATAACACCAGAGGTCTCTTCACAGTCCCCAAGTCCAGAACAGACTATGGGAGGCGCACAGTACTTCATAGAGCCATGACTACATGCAACTCTACTCCATACCAGGTAACTGATGCAAGCAATAGAATCAGATTTAAAAAGCAGGTAAAAATACACCCTTATGGAACAGCAGGGACAGTGAAGTAACACAAACATAGGCACAGACAAATGCATACACACGTGATCACATACGCACAATACACATGATTACACACACACACACACACATGATAACATAAGCACTATACACATGATTACACACATGATAACATACGCACTATACACACACGTACACATGGATTTCTGCATTGTAGATATGTGGTAGTGGTGTATGAGCCCGAGGGCACACACTTAGTGTGTTGTGACTTCTGTATTGATTGTACTGTTTTTAAAATTGTATAACTCCCTTCATTTTGACGGACCCCAAGAAGAGCTAATGGGGATCCATAATAAACCGAAAATACAAACTTGACCAAGAAACTGACGTTGAAATGAGATTTGGGTTTCTATTTTAGGAACAAATCTTGCTTTTCAATTTTAGTCAGTTACCAGTGCTTGATTATGGTGATATTGTCTATATGCAGGCCTCAGCAAGTACCTTAAAGACTCTGGACACGTGGTGCTTTAGGATGTATTACAAATGGTAGATCACTGACCCGTCACTGTGGGTATGCTATGGACCTCTCTCTCCACCAGGAGACTAAAGCACTGGTACACTGTTGTGTCCAAAGCATTGATTAGACAAATCCCTTTGTATCTCTGTGCCTTACTGACCAGAACAGCAGGTGTGTAAAGTACTTAAGTAAAAATAAGTTGTTGAGTTGTTTTTTGGTGTACAACTTTTACTTTTACTTCACTACATTCCTAAAGACGATTATGTACTTTTTACTCCATACATTTTCCCTGACACCCAAAAGTACTCATTACATTTTGAATGTTTAGCTGGACAATACAATTGTATAATTGACACACATCCCTGGTCATCCCTACTGCCTCTGATCTGGTGGGAACACTAAGCAGAGAACATCCCTGGTCATCCCTACTGCCTCTGATCTGGTGGGAACACTAAACACATGCTTTGTTTGCAGTAGTAGACTTCAGCATGTAAATCTTGGTGAGGCAAACAACCCCAAAAATGTTTTAGATGCATGCCAGCAAAGACACTACACAACACAACACTAAACAATACATTAATTGCGCTATAACGGCGAAAAGCGGTACCCACAGTCTGTTTGGGCCTACATAAAGCTGTCCCAACAGCAGAGCTTTCTATCCAGCTCAATGGAGTGAATCCTTACTGTACCACCGCTGCACCTGGCTATCAGCGGTGCCTTGTCTGGCAGCGAAACAATTCATTTAGCCTCGTTTACTGCATTAAAACATAGCTGATATGGCTGACTTGCTTAAACAAATGTGGTTTCTACTGACAATTGAGATGTACAAACTATGGCATAAGGGAAAGATGAGCGGATAAGAGGCATTCCGTAATTCCGATTAAGACATTAACGATCGACCTACAGTAAGACGGATGTAGTCAATAAAACTATGTGTTTAGCACTTTTTGAAATGTACAGAGACAGAATGCAGAAGATGGGCTGCTCTTACAGTATTTTCCCTGTACTCCAAGTCTGAACTGTAGGATAAATAAAGGGGGTATATAAAGCAGACAATAACACCTCTACAATATTAGATGATGACATTTCTCTAAAACAGGTTACAGGCTACATGTGCAGCACCACCGAGTCAGAACAGTCACGTTAGGTGAAATTAAGAGGTGAAAAATAGACCAAATTATTAGGGCGAGGCACATGGGCTACTAACAGCTTACTACACAACATACACTTAGTATTCATTTCTTAGCTACATTATCTCCCTGGCATATTACCTCATTTATGCAGCAGCGTACATTACATTTTAGGACTCACCGTGGCTTGTGATGTGCTCACTTAAACATGAAGGTGTCATCAAACTTTGTCATCAAAGTCTGGCGTTCTCTGGATTTATGGTGGGAACTCTGAAAAACAACACACAGCCACTCCATTGAAAAGCAGGCGACTGGTTGCTTTGTAGTGCTTGCAGCTAGCCACGGATTACTTCCAAACGACTCATTGTTGAATTTGTGATTTTCGACTTGTGTAGTCTTTATGTCAAATGGCAAAGAGCACCGATAAGTTTTATCTATAATTTCTCTTCATTGTTTCTCTTCGTATGACAAGGATCAAAAAGGATTTGCCAGTAGATTGTCGACTTGATTCATGATGATGACTGCTAGCTAAGACTTTGAAAGCAAAACGTTGGCATGATCAGTCCAATCAAAGCTACTGTACATATAACGTGATTTGACATCATTTTATCTGTGGCCAATGACCTTGAGCCTTCTTGGAAGGGCAGTTGTAATATAACTCTATGGCAGGACCCAAAGTGCTTATTATTATTAAGATTATTAAGGACTTCAACTTGGCGATGACGTAGTGTTTCCATGAGTGGCAGAACACTGATCCAGTCAACACGCAATGCTCCTATTTTCTGCTGGCTCGCCCCACCACCACAGAAAGCACTGAGCTAGGCTGAGACACCTGCATTTTGGAGATGCCTTACTCAAGAACACAAAAGAGAGACCATGTTTGTTTTCGGCTTTATTAACTCACTGATATATATTGTGACAAACCTCTTCAAGGTTAGGAGCGTTTGTCACAAATTAAGTGGTAAACTGTCACCAAATCACCCAAGAATGAGAGTTCTTTCGAACAGGACAGTACCTGTGTGTTTGTTTCTCCCTCCTGGTCCACCCAGGCCGTAGGCGAGGTCAAGGATAGCAGGGTTCGGTACACGAATCAGGTTCTCGGTAGGTCCAGGTCCAAACGCCAACAGGTAAGTCCAAAACAATCCAGCTCATACACGGTAAATCCAGCCAATCTCTATTGTCTCTTTCTCTATTGTTCATAGATCCTTCCAGCACTCTCTCTCCCTCTTCCTGGTTTTTCTTGACCCTTTATCTGTGGATCGGCTCCACCTTCTGAGGGTTCCCCTTGCTTCTGGGACTTGTAGTTTTGGCGGTCGGCCATTTTGTGATCTTAATTTTCTGACAGGGGTGGCCATTTTAGTGATCAGGCAGAAACCGTTTATTACTTCTGCTCTCACATATCTGCCATTTATCACTCGACCCCCTTCTTTGCCACAATATTTATACCTTTTTTTAAACATTGTTTGCAAACTGATATGTGACACGTATTAATGCCAAAATAACAAGCAAAACAGACAAGACCCACCCAAAACAAATATATATTTAATTTATTTGTTTGTTAAAAATGTGGGGCTCCGGCCCACCTGCCCTGAATTACGGGTCGTGTTTGTTTGTAAATGATGTGTTGGAGCCCCTGGCGATCTGACAAAAATAGGAAAAAAGATGATGCCGTCTGGTTTGCTTAATATAAGGAATTTGAAATGATTTATACTTTTACTGTTGATACTTAAGCATATTTGATACTTAAGTTTCTTTAAAACCAAATACTTTTAGACTTTTACTCAAGTAAATCTAATCAAATCACATTTTATTGGTCACATACACATGGTTAGCAGATGTTAATGCGCGTGTAGCTAAATGCTTGTGCTTCTAGTTCCGAAAGTGCAGTAATATCTAACAAGTAATCTAACAATTTCCCAACAACTACCTAATACACACAAATCTAAAGTGGTGAATGAATATATATATATAAATATATATAAATATATGGATGAGTGATGGCCGAGCGGCATAGGCAAGGTGCAATAGATGGTATAAAATACATTATATACATATGATATGAGTAATGTAAACTTTATTACAGTGGCATTATTTAAAGTGACATTGTTTAAAGTGACATGTGATCCATTTATTAAATTAGCCAGTGATTGGGTCTCAATGTAGGCAGCAGTCTCTCTGAGTTAGTGATGGCTGTTTAACAGTCTGATGGTCTTGAGATAGAAGCTGTTTTTCAGTCTCTCAGTCCCACCTTTGATGCACTTGATGCACTAGCTTTGATGCACCAGTGGCTCGGGTGGTTGTTGTCCTTTTTGGCCTTCATTGAGTACTGTAGGTGTCATGGAGGGCAGGTAGTTTTCCCCCGGTGATGCGTTGTGCACACCGCACCACCCTCTGGAGAGCCTTGCGGTTGGGGGCGGTGCAGTTGCTGTACCAAGCTATGATACAGCCCGACAGGATGCTCTCGATTGTGCATCTGTAAAAGTTTGTCAGGGTTTTGGGTGACAAGACTAATTTCTTCAGCCTGCTGAGGTTCAAGAGGTGCTGGTGCGCCTTCTTCACCACGCTGTCTGTGTGGGTGGACCATTTCAGTTTGTCTGTGATGTGTACGCTGAAGAACTTAAAACTTTCCACCGTTCTCCAATGTTGTCCCTCCGATGTGGATAGGGGGGTGCTCCCTCTGCTGTTTCCTGAAGTCAACGATCATCTCCTTTGTTTTGTTGACGTTGACATACACTCTTTATTATCAGCCATATTCCCAGACCTCTTTCCATGGTTAAATGTGGTGGTTCGCGCGTTCAGTTTTGCGCAAATGCCGCCATCCATGCACAGTTTCTGGTTAGGATAGGTTTTAATAGTCACAGTGGGTACATCTTGTTTGAGTGTCTGCCTATAAGACGGTAGGAGCTTAGTATTTTACTTGGTTACTTTCAGTTTTACTTGAGTCATTTTCTATTGAAGTCTCTTTACTTTTAATCAACTATGACATTTGGGTACTTTTTACAACACTGCAGATCAGTCTCAATACATTCTCAATACAGTCAATACAGTCTTTGTTCACAGTCGCTGCTGTCCTTGTCTGTTCCTAAGGCTAGAACTGAGATGTGGAAACAAGATTTTCCCATAATGCCCTGGAACATGCTTCAAAAGATATTAAAGTTAGGGGAGTTAGTGTTCTTGGCGTTTTTAAGACACTGATCTAAAACACTGTGATAGGTGCACTTTCTTTTTACCTTTATTTAACTAGGCAAGTCAGTTAAGAACAAATTCTTATTTTCAATGACGGCCTGGGAACAGTGGGTTAACTGTCTGTTCAGGGGCAGAACGACAGATTTGTACCTTGTCAGCTCAGGGATTTGAACTTGCAACCTTCCGGTTACTAGTCCAACGCTCTAACCACTAGGCTACCCTGCCGACACTTTGTATTTTGTGTGTATTTTGTATTTTTCTGATAGATTTTATGTACAGGCTGCAATTTCTCTGTTTTGGCTTCTTGACAGGTCGCCCTTACAAAAAAGTTTTTTTAACCTCAATGTGTCTTACCTGGTTAAATAAAGGTTTAAAAAAAATCTATAAACAGTGGAGAGAATCGACATCTGAAAATGTTTTTTTTTCAACTGTTCAACAGCATTGTGGGTTGATGTTCAGCCAACCGTATCAATTATAATGTAATGTGTTCAGAGAGAATGTAACCTTCAAAGAATAATATTAGCGGTATAAAACAATCACCATCAAACATCAGGAATTACATCTGCTCTTGCAAAAGTGATATATGGATTTAATATTGACTTTTTTCCCTCTTCCTCCCCGTAGCAATTGGAATTGCTGTTTGATACATGAGTGGAGTGAAAGGGAATGTGGGATATGGGTTGGGAGTTGGATATTGAATTTGAAAAGGAATTGGATATGGAAGAGTAGGAATACTGGCATTGACCCCGGCTCTGGGTAAAATCTGAGTTGGTTAAACAGCATTTCCAAGAGATACGGTTGATCTGCTTCCACCAATCAACAACTTCCTGCTCCCAAATGTTTTCTGCGGCTGTATGTAAAATTCTAAATGAGCCTTCATATGTAGGTCAATTCTAAAAGACGAGATGTTGTGTTTTTTAAACATCACACCACGTGTAGCCAAAGCATGATCTTTTAGGAACATATTTACACGTTGAGTGATTTTTCAGTATTGAACCTGATCATATTTCTTCACCTCCGTTAATGGCGTAACCACTTTTTAATGTGGGAAAGCACCTTTCCCTCGACAACAACACGTTTTCCCACAGAGCTTTCAAGAACCATTTAAAGAGCTTGAGTTTGTCTTCGCTTCCTCTCCTCAACGTAGCTTACCTTCTCATGGAGAAGAGTGCATTGAGGATTTTTTTCCCGCTTTTTTTTCAAGTTTCAAAGGCATGCCTGTAGCGGAGGGAGGGAGGGAGGGATGGAGAGAAAAACAGAAGTCTTGCCAAGGCTGAGAAAGAGAAGCCTGTTTATTCCTGTCGGAATCTGTATGAAGAAGCAAAAAGCAGACATAGGCTTCAGGGGTGTTGGAAATTATTAGCATCCTTGATAAAGATGAGACAAAATTACTGTATAAAATAAATAATTAAAATACTTAGCTATATTATATCCTCAAACAAATTGGGAAATTATATTATTTTTATACTACTACAATTGCTCAGAGAAAGAGATTTTGTTTAACAAGTAATACATTTTCTATTCAAAAAGATAGGGATAAAATTATTGACACTCTTGTTTTCAATACCTTTAACACCTGACCTTGCGAGAGTAACGGCACTGAGCCTTTAAAAAAAAAGTGGATGAGTTGGAGAACACATTAGGTGGGATCTTAGACCGTTCCTCCATACAGAAACCTTCCAGATCATTGATATCCTCCTTCTGCCCTTATTGACAGGCCTCTTCAATTCAAACCACAGGTTTTCAATAGGTTTCTAGTCAGGAGACTGAGATGGCCATTGCAAAACATTGATTTTGTGGCCAATGTAAAAAAAAAAAGTGGATTTTGATATGTGCTTGGGGTTATTGTCTTTGTTCCAGCCTCCTCTAGAGTTTCAAGTTTGGGAGTGTCAAGGTTTTTGGCAAAAATGTATTGGCACTGGGTAAAATTAATGATGTCATTGACCTTAACAAGGGCCCCAGGGACCAGTCGAAGCAAAATAGCCTCATAACATGGCTCAGGTGGAACAAACTTAAACTTGTGCCTTTTTTAAATGCTGAATTTAATGTCATTGAGAAAACAGAAAAGTGTCAATGTATTTTTCTGAATTTAAAAGTAATTCAAGAAGTAATCATCTAGTTTTTCAAAAGTATCTGTCATCTGATTACAACATTTTAGCTGGTAACGTAACTGATTATAGTTCATAGCCGCGGGAAGTACGCGTCACGAAGATGCTGCAGCACCCATTGGTGGTGAGATGGTTAAACTGCAAGAATTTGTGTTGTTGCAATAAAAAACGATGAAACTATTTTTCTGTTGCATTATTGGGGTAGGGGAGAGAAAAAAACATGGCATATTTGTTCCCATTCCTCATGGAGAGCTCTCAACTCTGTTTTTTAAGCGGTTTGCTCATGATATGCTCTTATGTATTCAGTTGTGGTGGTTTGGAGTTGAACTCGTGATATGCTCTTATCTATTCAGTTGTGGGGGTTTGGAGTTGGACTCGTGATATGCTCTTATCTATTCAGTTGTGGGGGTTTGGAGTTGGACTCGTGATATGCTCTTATCTATTCAGTTGTGGGGGTTTGGAGTTGGACTCGTGATGTGCTCTTATCTATTCAGTTGTGGTGTTCAGAGATAGAAGGGAGGGGTTGAGTGGAGATAAAGGATGGGACTGGATGGTGTTCAGAGATAGAAGGGAGGGGTCGAGTGGAGATATAGGATGGGGCTGGATGGTGTTCAGAGATAGAAGGGAGGGGTTGAGTGGAGATAAAGGATGGGACTGGATGGTGTTCAGAGATAGAAGGGAGGGGTTGAGTGGAGCTGAAGGATGGGACTGGATGGTGTTCAGAGATAGAAGGGAGGGGTTGAGTGGAGCTGAAGGATGGGACTGGATGGTGTTCAGAGATAGAAGGGAGGGGTTGAGTGGAGCTGAAGGATGGGACTGGATGGTGTTCAGACAGTGATGAGAGGGGTTGATGGTAGCTGAAGGATGGGACAAAAAAACTAACAAAAGATAACTATTCTAAGTAAATTGTGTCCGTAAAATGTATATGGTAGTTATAAGCTGGAGGTAGAAAGCTAAGGGTTGTTGTCTATTAGTTTACTTCAATTAGGGAAGGGGTGGTAGAGTCAGGGTAGCATTTAGAAAGAAAAACAAATTGAAAATAAGGAAAATATATATTTACACATGTACATACATATTTACAAAAAAATATACATATGGGGGATTGGAAATGATGCAGACAATTACATTGATGGAAGCTACAATCTATCTGCAAATGTAAATCTGATCTACTGCATACGTTGTTTTTTTTTTATAAAACATTTAAATATGGTTTCTCTCTCTTTCTCTCCCTCTTCTCTGGATATCAGATGATCTGGAGAAGTGCTCACAATAGTTTTCCACTTTGATTTGTTAATAGTTTACAATTTGAAACTTGGTGAAAAGGTAATGGGAACAATATAATTGAAGCAACATGGCATTCTCATGCCCTCTGCTAATTCTAAGTGTACTAGCCCACTAGTCTAGCAAGCAACACAGTAAGTGGTGGTTTCCACCCTCTGGTGCTGGATCGAGGTGAGCTCTTTTCTCAGTGTTCTTAGTTACAACATCCCTCTCGTTATCTCTCTCACACACACACACACACACACACACACACACACACACACACACACACACACACACACACACACACACACACACACACACACACGTTGTATTTATGCAGTACAAAGAAATGGGCACCCCGTCTCAAAGGCCTATTCCTAGGCAGCGCGTGAGTTTCAAGTTTGGGAGTTTCAAATTTTGGGAAGCTTAAAATGTATCCTACCATTTGAATAATCCATGTTTCGTTTCTCCAAATCATTGTCACGTCATTAATAATACAAATTGGAATTAATATGATAAAAATATAAATAAATGGCTAATGAGAGGGCACCAGCCTCTAACACCTGAACACGTTGAGCTGTCATTAAGACAAAGGGTGGCTACTTGTAGAATCTCAAATATAAAATCTATTTTGATTTCTTTAACACTTTTTTGGTTACTACATGATTCCATAGGTGTTATTTCATAGTTTTGATGTCTTCACTATTATTCTACAATGTAGAAAATAGTAAAAATAAAGACAAACCCTTGAATGACTAGGTGTGTCCAAACTTTTGACTGGTTCTGTACATTGTATTGGACAGTGGCCTCGCTCATGCTTAAAGAAAGCTGTGCACCTTTATACATCAGTTTGGACATATTCTGCACTTTATTGCTAGCGATTTGACTGGAAAATGCTAAAAGATTCATAGAATAGAATCAAATCCAAACGGATTGCATTATATTCCCCGTAGTCTGATTTGTATCTGGCATACAGAAAATAACAAATAAATAACAAGCTGGGAGAATTCCCATGGAATGGTTTCCTCCGAATCACTGATAAGTGATAATTCAGTAACAGAGTCGTTTTACTCATCGAGGGTTGATAGACTGATATATACTAGATATTACAGAATTTAAACTGAACTACAAATGTATTGGGGATGTATGGGACGCTGGGCGGATGGTCACCCAATATCACGTCCAGCTCTGAGTAAATGGGCACTGGGTTCTCCCTCTCGTGCTATTACAGTCATTGGCCTTTCTGTACCATGTTTTCAAATATGCTATTTTGCGCCGGCAATGAACATGGGAACAGGGGTGAACCCTTCTTTTCTCATTCGGGACAATATCTCTTTATACCTTTATTTCAAAAAGTGTGATCTTATTCCGGATGGACTGTGGCAATCCTACCACAATGTCAGTATGCGGTTGGTTTCTAATGAAGGTATAGTGTGTGATTTTTTTTCAGAAGGCGGGACAACTGTAACCTTGGCCTAGAAGCATCTTTGACTACCTCCGGAGGTCTAATCACAATCAGATCGCATTGTGTCTTTTGATAGTCTACACCGGTCGACAAAATGTTGGCACAATCAGAATCTGGACAAGATCATGAAAACAGACTCATGTTAGAACCAGGTATAAACAAGGCTTCTATGTGATATCTCTTATCACGAATATGAGCAAACATAGAAACATATTAACTCTGGCCCCAGGGGCTCTATAGAGAGCTCATCAGCTCGTTTTACTGTAGAATCAATACAGTCTTTGAGGATGTCAAACCTTAACCCTCTCTCGCCTTCTCCCACCCTATACCCCCTTCCTCTCCCTCCACTCCTTCTCTTCTGGTCTCCTCGTCACCATTCCACCTCTCCACCCACATCTCTCTCTCTACGACGCCTTCCTGTCACCGGGGAAATGTCTCCTCGTCACCATTCCACCTCTCCACCCACATCTCTCTCTCTACGACGCCTTCCTGTCACCGGGGAAATGTCTCCTCGTCACCATTCCACCTCTCCACCCACATCTCTCTCTCTACGACGCCTTCCTGTCACCGGGGAAATGTCTCCTCGTCACCATTCCACCTCTCCACCCACATCTCTCCCTCCACTCCTTCTCTTCTGGTCTCCTCGTCACCATTCCATCTCTCCATCTCTCTCTCTACGACGCCTTCCTGTCACCGGGGAAATGTCTCCTCGTCACCATTCCACCTCTCCATCTCTCTCTCTACGACGCCTTCCTGTCACCGGGGTAATGTGCTGTTTTATTATTAATGAAGAAACTAAGATCTCCCTTTGTGTTTATTCCTTCAGGGTTGACTAGTGAACTACCACATCCCACATACAGTATGTACTATATAGTATAGGCATTTACAAACATAAAGAATCCACCCACACACGTAAGCACACACACGTTATCTCGTTATCTCTCACACACACACACACACACACACACACACACACACACACACACACACACACACACACACACACACACACACACACACACACACACACACACACACACACACACACACACACACACACACAACACACACAGCTGTGTCTTACTTTTTTGTGGACCAACAATTGATCCCCTTTCAAAATCATATATTCCCTAAACCTAACCCAAAGCCCTAACCCTAAACCTAACCACTAACTCCTAACCCTAATTCTAACCCAAACCATTAACCGAACCCCTAAGCCTAAAATAGCCTTTTTTTGCAAGTGAGGACTGGCAAAATGTCCTCACTTCTTAGAATTTTAGTTGGTTTCTGGTACTCACAAGTATAGTAAAACTTGTACACACACACACACACACACACACACACACACACACACACACACACACACACACACACACACACACACACACACACACACACACACACACACACACACACACACACACACACACACACACAGATCCACTCCATTCCCACACACATATACATTGTCAATTCACACTGCAATTGCAGATCATGTTTTGGAAAAATAAAAGGGTTTTTGTCTTTCTGTAACTTGATATTGTAAAATGTTCAGCCCTGGGCTTCTACACTTGAAAAGATCAACACTGAAACATTCATGTTCTGAGGTCAAAACGATGGGTTATCATCGGAGTAAAGGGGTAGGTATTGGCATGAGAGCAGTACTTGAAATTGTATAATTATGATACCAAAGTGCATTAATTAACAATAATGAATATTGTAATTAAGGTTCTGAGACAAGGAGTCAGTTTCAATCCCATTATTCCGAGCCTTTTGTTCATCTGCAGTGTGTGCGTGTGCGTGCGCGCGCGCGTGTGTGTGTGTGTGTGTGTGTGTGTGTGTGTGTGTGTGTGTGTGTGTGTGTGTGTGTGTGTGTGTGTGTGTATATGTATGAGTGAGCGTGTACGTGTGCAGTCGTAGAACTGGGTGATGAATAAGATGTCATCAACCAACCTGGAACGAATTGGTTAGAAAAGGAAACTAATTATGATCCCCACTTGTTAGAAGCTGCTTTGTTAATTATTCAAATGAAGGAATCAGAGGAGAAGCAACAGGGATACTTCAAAACTAATGACAATAATAAATGGACAGGTTTAAAAATTAGCCTGGCGGACCAAAATCATTTAATAATTGAAATATGTAATTACCAGTGTTGGAAACTTCTCATCAGCATCCATTGGTACACTTGTATCATCAATGATCATCACAATGGATTGAACATCCCTGTTTGTTTGCTTAGTCAGCTGAGTCACTCACTGACCAACACCTAATGCATACACTACGTGACACACTAATATAGAATCCAACATGGAGGATGTAGAGCTGATCTAACATGCAATCAAGTCTCCTGCACTACTACCAATAAGGCTCTGGTCAAAAGAAGTACACTACTGTATGTAGAGAATAGGGTGCCATTTTGGGATGCAACCTATACCGTGTGCTCTATGGGTATGCTACATCAAGATGGGGTTCTAATTACAAGGTGATTAGACTACTTCTGAAACAGAAGTAACATAGCAACAAACTGTGTCCAGTCAATCTGTGTCCATTTAACAGTGGGATAGTGAGCAGTAAAAAAAAAACAACTGGATAATTCTGCATTCAAATGCAAACACATATTAGTTTACTTCCTGCATTGATAATAGTAATGCTAATAGTTTTCCTAGGTTATGTTAATGAACACTAGTGGTAGCCTACAAAACACCCTGTTTGTTTTACAAGGAGATAATATGTATTCAAGACACTGACTGAGGTGATGAGTTCTCAGGTGGCAGGGGACTAAGAGAGTGAGCGAGAGAAGCGCATCACTATACCTGGAAGAAACAAAGAATATATCTAAGGCTGTCATATCTAAGGCTACCAAACCTAAGGCTATCATATTTTTTTTATTTTACCTTTATTTAACTAGGGAAGTCAGTTAAGAAGAAATTATTAATTTCAATGAAGGCCTAGGAACAGTGTGTTAACTGCCTTGTTCAGGGGCAGAATGACAGATTTGATCTTGCAACCTTTTGGTTACTAGTCCAACACTCTAACCACTAGGCTACCTGCCACTCCAGACCTAAGATATCATATCTAAGGCTACCATAATCTAAGGTATCATATTTAAGGTATCATACCTAAGGCTACCATAATCTAAGGTATCATATCTAAGGCTACCATATCTAGGGCTACCATATATAGGACTACCATATCTAGGGCTACCATATCTAGGGCTACCATATCTAGGGCTACCATATCTAAGGCTACCATAGCTAAGGGTAGAAGTGAAATTCTAAGCAGAGCCTCTCTCCCTCCATGTGTGCATGTTTTGCCCTTTCTCTACCAAATAAAACCCTCCCACAGGATTGTGGGTAAGCATCTTATCCACTCATGTAATGTCTCCTTTAGAGTAATCCACTATGACTCTGTAAACTAATTCCCCCCTACTTTTTGGGACACTTTACTGCCCTAGAAAGTAATGAAATGCAAATCATCTTGACGTTGGCTTTCTGCGTGTTTCTGCAAATGTCAAACAAGCCACTTGTTAAGAAGAAATTATAGATGGAGAAGGAAATTCTTCAGTGCTGTGTGTGTGTGTGTGTGTGTGTGTGTGCGTGTGTGTGTGCGTGTGTGTGTATGTATGTGTATGTGTGTGTGTGTGTGCGTGCGTGCGTGCGTGCGTGTGCGTGCGTGCGTGCGTGTGTGTGTGTGTGTGTGTGTGCGTGTGCGTGTGTGTGTGCGTGTGTGTGTGTGTGTGTGTGTATGTATGTGTGCGTGCCTGCATTACTGAAATTGTTTCCCACAAAGAGCCATGTTGTTGTCGTTAGTGTTTAGTTGCTTTCCCAACCGGGAACTTTGAACCTATATACACATTTCAGAGATGTAAAAAGGAAAGAAAGCGGGACAGCTTTTAACACTAAGAGTATCCATGTTGTAATGCATTAAATAATGAATCATCCATGTTCTTCAGAAATTAGAGCCCAGATTAAATCTGGTCGCGCTTGTAGACAACTCAACTTTTAAATGCAATGTTACCACATTTGTGGAGATTGCTTTCACGGTAAACGCTGCAGATGTCCGCTAAATGAGAAATGACCTTTAAATGTCAATAGTGGTGCTTTAAAGTGGATCTAACCGGGTATCAGATTCCCAGCCTAGGTCTACTTCCAAGGGAAATTGAAAAACTCAAATTGACAGACCATGAGAGCAGACCTGGACACCATTGTGACAACACCTTGTGGTTAGTGGTACACGTACACCTTGTGGTTAGTGGTACACGTACACCTTGTGGTTAGTGGTACACGTACACCTTGTGGTTAGTGGTACACGTACACCTTATGGTTAGTGGTACACGTACAAGCAGGCAATTAACACTCATTCCAGAAACCGACCTGTGGTACACTGCATTGCTAATCTCTTTATAGCCTGTCAAAGGTTTTATATGCTTGAAGTGACGTGTCTTGTTTAAATGGGGCCTAGAGCCATTGATCTGCTGTTCCTGTCCTTGAGATTTGTCATTACTTTCTTCATCTCTGAGGTCTTACGCCTGCCGATTGCCTTGGGGGCAGCTAGATACATGGACGTCACATGTCAGAAATACCTGTTCACATGTCAAAAACCTTTCAATGCCTGAGGGAGAACAGACTAAGCCTTCGGTCCACTATTTAGTGTTCACATTAGAGGTCGACTGATTAATCGGAATGGCCGATTAATTAGGGCCGATTTCAAGTTTTCATAACAATCGGAAATCTGTATTTTTTAAGTCAGTTAAGAAGGAAGCAAGGAACTCAAGCAAGGAACTCAAACGTTAGCTTTTTTACATGGAACATATTGCACTTTTACTTTCTTCTCCAACACTTTGTTTTTGCATTATTGAAACCGAATTGAACATGTTTCATTATTTATTTGAAACTAAATTGATTTTATTGATGTATTATATTAAGTTAAAATAAGTGTTCATTCAGTATTGTTGTAATTGTCATTATTACAAATAAATAAATAAAAATCGATTTAATTGGTTTAATCGGTATCGGCTTTTTTGGTCCTCTAATAATCGGTATTGGTATCGGCGTTGAAAAATCATAATCGGTCGACCTCTAGTTCACATAGAAGACAGCCAGGTGCGGTGGAGGGTGGGGTGGGCAGAACTGGGACTACACCATCGACAGACAAAGACTGTGTACCAAATGGCACCATATTCTCTATATAGTCCACTTCTTTAGACCAGAGCACTATGGGTCCTGGTACCTAGTCAAAAGCATTGTACTGTAAAGGTAATAGGGTGTATTTGGGACGCAGGGAGAAAAACCTGGACACACACCATGCATCCAAGACGTTTCTGGTTCACTGAGGAGGCAACTCTTCTCAGTTATTCTTGATGGTGATAACATTGTGTTCAAACAAAATCAAATAAAATTGTATGAGTCACACGCGCCGAATACAACAGGTCTAGTAGACCTTACAGTGAAATGCTTACTTACAAGCCCCTAACCAACAATGCAGTTTCAAAAAATACGGAGAAGAATAAGAGATAACAGTAACAAGCAATTAAGAGCAGCAGTAAAATAACAATAGCGAGACTAAACTCAGCAATAAAAGAAATGTCCTCTCACTGTCAACTGCGTTTATTTTCAGCAAATTTAACATGTGTAAATATTTGTATGATCATAACAAGATTCAGCAACTGAGACATAAACTGAACAAGTTCCACAAACATGTGACTAACAGAAATTGAATAATGTGTCCCTGAACAAAGGGGGGGGGGGTCAAAAGCAAAAGTAACAGTCAGTATCTTGTTAAATTCTTTCTCTCTGCATTGTTGGGAATGGCCTGTGAGTCAGCTTTTCACTGTTAGTCTACAACTGTTGTTTATGAAGCGTGTGAAAATTACATTAGATATGATTTAATGTGATGAGTCTGCTGTGGCTCCGTTAGGCTTTGCGTGTATCTCTTCCAAGGTGGGTAGGTTGAACTCTTCTCTTTTCACAGCTTCATTTAGCTTGTTCACACATACAACACACTTCCCCATGTTTCTTCAGGACAGGCACAATGGGTGCACACCAATCCGTAGGCTGTGTCACTTTCTCCACAACGTTGAACTTCACCTTTTCCTCATAGCACAGGTGGCCGGTGGCGCCTTAATTGGGTCGGATGGACTCATACAGTAGTAATGGCTGAAACGGAATTAATGGAATGGAATGTTATCGAACATATCACATATGTTTACCATGTGGTTGATGCCATTCCATTCACTCCATTCCAGCCATTATTATGAGCCGTCCTCCCCTCTGCAGCCTCCTGTGCTTCACAACTCCTCTGTCACCTTCTCTATCCGTGGTAGTGAGACTCTGTGCTGTGTGCTCAGAATATGGCTGTGGTGTAGTCCTATTTTCACAGGTTCTGTGTTGTGCAAGCCGTGTTCTCTGAATGCGTCATGGACCTCATAGATGCGATTCACCGGGCCCATCTCAGCTGCTGCTGACCGGCTGAGTGAGTTGTTCAAACTGTTCTCCGATTGACATATACTGGGAAGGAATAATGCTTTTCTTTGTATGTAGTGGTCGATTGAAATTGCGCTAAACAATTCAACTGGCCCAAGGGACTGCACAGAGAAATGATAGACGGCTGCAATGTTCACTGTGGAACGAGCCTATCCAATGTCTCTTCACACATTACAATAGGGTCTGCAGTGTCCGTTTTATATTTCACAGGTGTTGTACCAATGAGGAATTACATTGACATTGCTAATGGATCCCCAAAAAAAATTCTGGTTGTAATTTTCTGTAACTTCACTCACCGATGTTGTGTGACATTCTTTCCCAATGTCCTGTTTTCTGACACTTATCGAATGAAGACTTGAAAGCTCGACATCTATCCTGCTTTTTATGTTGCATTTTCCCACACCGGTTGTGTTTTCCATCTGCACGCTCAGTGTCCCTTGAATATCGGTTGTCATTGCGTTTTGGTGCCATTTTGCATTCTTCTTGTGCCCCATCCCGTGCAATCTCCTACATAGCGCATGCTGCTTCTCCCTGCCGGCTTACTTGCATGCTAGCCTTCCCTGACTGACGGATTGTCTGTATAGTAGTTGCCAATGTGAGTTTACTGCTGTTTAAGTTCTTTATCCAGTATGGCCACGACAATTTGGTCTTGAATATCGCTTTTCGCACCAAAGTCACAGCGCTCTGAAAGCTCGCAAAGGGTTCTGATAAATGTCTCTACCTTTTCCCGAGGCCGGTGCCGTCTTTGATTTTTTTTAAAACAGGCACGGTCTATTTAGGTATTCGCCATATTTCCACATGACAATATCAAAGTCTGCTTTCTTGTCCTCTACTCCAAAAGTGACCATTTTGAAAATCTACCCATGAGGGAACTGACCTGCACATCGCCATCTTTCTGATAGCGGGTTCTGAATCTCATGAAATGTTGTTTGCAATCTGTCCATTCAGTCGGTTTATCAAAGCTAAAATTGTGTGGTAGGTTAAACTTCCACCATTGTCTACTTACTTAGTAGGATGTGAAACGCACTTCTGACACCATGTAATATAAAGTGAATGTTCAGTCAGCGGAGTAACCTTTAATAAGGGAGACCCTTCTTTAATCGTGTCAGTCATGCAAGTGTGGAATTACCCACGTACGGCCCTACTGTAAGTACCAGTTTGAGACATGAAGTAACACTGTCGTCCATACAGAGAGAGAGAGAGAGAGAGAGAGAGAGAGAGAGAGATCTGAGACATGTTGCACTCGATGAACAAGGACTGTGCTTGCTAAGTATACAGTACATCCCCTAAAGGTCCCTTGAAGGATGCCTGCTTAGAATCGACTACAATTACTCTTACACAGAAACCTCCAGTGGCTACACAGCAGATAAGGTGGGACAACCCCTACAGTACCAGATCCAACTAGCTCTCACAGTCTCAAGTCAGAATTCGATGTTCATCCATATTTCTCAAATGTCACATTTTGAAGTCGTTGCAAAAGTCAACTTTCAAAGTGTTTAAGGTTAACTCTGAATTTTGAAGGTTTGGTCTTAGTCTTAGTAAGTAGCAGGATGAGGAATCCATCAGAATGACTTTGATTAGTGAAATGCCAGGTTAGGATCAGATTGACCTGTGTGTAGTGAGATACCAGGTTAGGATCAGATTGACCTGTGTGTAGTGAGATACCAGGTTAGGATCAGATTGACCTGTGTGTAGTGAGATACCAGGTTAGGATCAGATTGACCTGTGAGTAGTGAGATACCAGGTTAGGATCAGATTCAAAAGTGAGTAGTGAGATACCAGGTTAGGATCAGATTGACCTGTGAGTAGTGAGATACCAGGTTAGGATCAGATTGGCCTGTGAGTAGTGAGATACCAGGTTAGGATCAGATTGACCTGTGTGTAGTGAGATACCAGGTTAGGATCAGATTGACCTGTGAGTAGTGAGATACCAGGTTAGGATCAGATGGACCTGTGTGTAGTGAGATACCAGGTTAGGATCAGATTGACCTGTGAGTAGTGAGATACCAGGTTAGGATCAGATTGACCTGTGAGTAGTGAGATACCAGATTAGGATCAGATTGACCTGTGTGTACTGAGATACCAAGTTAGGATCAGATTGACCTGTGTGTAGTGAGATACCAGGTTAGGATCAGATTGACCTGTGTGTAGTGAGATACCAGGTTAGGATCAGATTGACCTGTGTGTAGTGAGATACCAGGTTAGGATCAGATTGACCTGTGTGTAGTGAGATACCAGGTTAGGATCAGATTGACCTGTGTGTAGTGAGATACCAGGTTAGGATCAGATGGACCTCTGTGTAGTGAGATACCAGGTTAGGATCAGATTGACCTGTGAGTAGTGAGATACCAGGTTAGGATCAGATTGACCTGTGAGTAGTGAGATACCAGATTAGGATCAGATTGACCTGTGTGTACTGAGATACCAAGTTAGGATCAGATTGACCTGTGTGTAGTGAGATACCAGGTTAGGATCAGATTGACCTGTGTGTAGTGAGATACCAGGTTAGGATCAGATTGACCTGTGTGTAGTAAGATACCAGGTTAGGATCAGATTGACCTGTGTGTAGTGAGATACCAGGTTAGGATCAGATTGACATGTGTATAGTGAGATACCAGGTTAGGATCAGATTGACCTGTGAGTAGTGAGATACTAGGTTAGGATCAGATCAAATCAAATCAAATTTTATTTGTCACATACACATGGTTAGCAGATGTTAATGCGAGTGTAGCGAAATGCTTGTGCTTCTAGTTCCGACAATGCAGTAATAACCAACAAGTAATCTAACTAACAATTCCAAAACTACTGTCTTGTACACAGTGTGAGGGGATAAAGAATATGTACATAAGGATATATGAATGAGTGATGGTACAGAGCAGCATAGGCAGATACAGTAGATTGTATCGAGTACAGTATATACATATGAGATGAGTATGTAAACAAAGTGGCATAGTTAAAGTGGCTAGTGATACATGTATTACATAAGGATACAGTCGATGATATAGAGTACAGTATATACGTATGCCTATGAGATGAATAATGTAGGGTGAGGAACATTATATAAGGTAGCATTGGTTAAAGTGGCTAGTGATATATTTACATCATTTCCCATCAATTCCCATTATTAAAGTGGCTGGAGTTGAGTCAGTGTCAGTGTGTTGGCAGCAGCCACTCAATGTTAGTGGTGGCTGTTTAACAGTCTGATAGCCTTGAGATAGAAGCTGTTTTTCAGTCTCTCGGTCCCAGCTTTGATGCACCTGTACTGACCTCGCCTTCTGGATGATAGCGGGGTGAACAGGCAGTGGCTCGGGTGGTTGATGTCCTTGATGATCTTTATGGCCTTCCTGTGACATCGGGTGGTGTATGTGTCCTGGAGGGCAGGTAGTTTGCCCCCGGTGATGCGTTGTGCAGACCTCACTACCCTCTGGAGAGCCTTACGGTTGAGGGCGGAGCAGTTGCCGTACCAGGCGGTGATACAGCCCGCCAGGATGCTCTCGATTGTGCATCTGTAGAAGTTTGTGAGTGCTTTTGGTGACAAGCCGAATTTCTTCAGCCTCCTGAGGTTGAAGAGGCGCTGCTGCGCCTTCTTCACAATGCTGTCTGTGTGAGTGGACCAATTCAGTTTGTCTGTGATGTGTATGCCGAGGAACTTAAAACTTGCTACCCTCTCCACTACTGTTCCATCGATGTGGATAGGGGGGTGTTCCCTCTGCTGTTTCCTGAAGTCCACAATCATCTCCTTAGTTTTGTTGACGTTGAGTGTGAGGTTATTTTCCTGACACCACACTCCGAGGGCCCTCACCTCCTCCCTGTAGGCCGTCTCGTCGTTGTTGGTAATCAAGCCTACCACTGTTGTGTCGTCCGCAAACTTGATGATTGAGTTGGAGGCGTGCGTGGCCACGCAGTCGTGGGTGAACAGGGAGTACAGGAGAGGGCTCAGAACGCACCCTTGTGGGGCCCCAGTGTTGAGGATCAGCGGGGAGGAGATGTTGTTGCCTACCCTCACCACCTGGGGGCGGCCCGTCAGGAAGTCCAGTACCCAGTTGCACAGGGCGGGGTCGAGACCCAGGGTCTCGAGCTTGATGACGAGCTTGGAGGGTACTATGGTGTTGAATGCCGAACTGTAGTCAATGAACAGCATTCTCACATAGGTATTCCTCTTGTCCAGATGGGTTAGGGCAGTGTGCAGTGTGGTTGAGATTGCATCGTCTGTGGACCTATTTGGGCGGTAAGCAAATTGGAGTGGGTCTAGGGTGTCAGGTAGGGTGGAGGTGATATGGTCCTTGACTAGTCTCTCAAAGCACTTCATGATGACGGAAGTGAGTGCTACGGGGCGGTAGTCGTTTAGCTCAGTTACCTTAGCTTTCTTGGGAACAGGAACAATGGTGGCCCTCTTGAAGCATGTGGGAACAGCAGACTGGTATAGGGATTGATTGAATATGTCCGTAAACACACCGGCCAGCTGGTCTGCGCATGCTCTGAGGGCGCGGCTGGGGATGCCGTCTGGGCCTGCAGCCTTGCGAGGGTTAACACGTTTAAATGTCTTACTCACCTCGGCTGCAGTGAAGGAGAGACCGCAAGTTTTCGTTGCAGGCCGTGTCAGTGGCACTGTATTGTCCTCAAAGCGGGCAAAAAAGTTATTTAGTCTGCCTGGGAGCAGGACATCCTGGTCCGTGACTGGGCTGGATTTCTTCCTGTAGTCCGTGATTGACTGTAGACCCTGCCACATGCCTCTTGTGTCTGAGCCGTTGAATTGAGATTCTACTTTGTCTCTGTACTGACGCTTAGCTTGTTTGATAGCCTTGCGGAGGGAATAGCTGCACTGTTTGTATTCGGTCATGTTACCAGACACCTTGCCCTGATTAAAAGCAGTGGTTCGCGCTTTCAGTTTCACACGAATGCTGCCATCAATCCACGGTTTCTGGTTAGGGAATGTTTTAATCGTTGCTATGGGAACGACATCTTCAACGCACGTTCTAATGAACTCGCACACCGAATCAGCGTATTCGTCAATGTTGTTGTCTGACGCAATACGAAACATGTCCCAGTCCACGTGATGGAAGCAGTCTTGGAGTGTGGAGTCAGCTTGGTCGGACCAGCGTTGGACAGACCTCAGCGTGGGAGCCTCTTGTTTTAGTTTCTGTCTGTAGGCAGGGATCAACAAAATGGAGTCATGGTCAGCTTTTCCGAAAGGGGGGCGGGGCAGGGCCTGATTGACCTGTGTGTAGTGAGATACAAGGTTAGGATCAGATTGACCTGTGTGTAGTGAGATACCAGGTTAGGATCAGATTGACCTGTGAGTAGTGAGATACCAGATTAGGATCAGATTGACCTGTGTGTAGTGAGATACCAGGTTAGGATCTGATTGACCTGTGTGTAGTGAGATACCAGGTTAGGATCAGATTGACCTGTGTGTAGTGAGATACCAGGTTAGGATCAGATTGACCTGTGTGTAGTGAGATACCAGGTTAGGATCAGATTGACATGTGTATAGTGAGATACAAGGTTAGGATCAGATTGACCTGTGAGTAGTGAGATACCAGGTTAGGATCAGATTGACCTGTGTGTAGTGAGATACCAGGTTAGGATCAGATTGACCTGTGTGTAGTGAGATACCAGGTTAGGATCAGATTGACCTGTGTGTACTGAGATACCAAGTTAGGATCAGATTGACCTGTGTGTAGTGAGATACCAGGTTAGGATCAGATTGACCTGTGTGTAGTGAGATACCAGGTTAGGATCAGATTGACCTGTGTGTAGTGAGATACCAGGTTAGGATCAGATTGACCTGTGTGTAGTGAGATACCAGGTTAGGATCAGATTGACATGTGTATAGTGAGATACCAGGTTAGGATCAGATTGACCTGTGAGTAGTGAGATACTAGGTTAGGATCAGATTGACCTGTGTGTAGTGAGATACCAGGTTAGGATCAGATTGACCTGTGTGTAGTGAGATACCAGGTTAGGATCAGATTGACCTGTGAGTAGTGAGATACCAGATTAGGATCAGATTGACCTGTGTGTACTGAGATACCAAGTTAGGATCAGATTGACCTGTGTGTAGTGAGATACCAGGTTAGGATCTGATTGACCTGTGTGTAGTGAGATACCAGGTTAGGATCAGATTGACCTGTGTGTAGTGAGATACCAGGTTAGGATCAGATTGACCTGTGTGTAGTGAGATACCAGGTTAGGATCAGATTGACATGTGTATAGTGAGATACAAGGTTAGGATCAGATTGACCTGTGAGTAGTGAGATACCAGGTTAGGATCAGATTGACCTGTGTGTAGTGAGATACCAGGTTAGGATCAGATTGACCTGTGTGTAGTGAGATACCAGGTTAGGATCAGATTGACCTGTGAGTAGTGAGATACCAGGTTAGGATCAGATTGACCTGTGTGTAGTGAGATACCAGGTTAGGATCAGATTGACCTGTGAGTAGTGAGATACCAGGTTAGGATCAGATTGACCTGTGAGTAGTGAGATACCAGGTTAGGATCAGATTGACCTGTGTGTAGTGAGATACCAAGTTAGGATCAGATTGACCTGTGTGTAGTGAGATACCAGGTTAGGATCAGATTGACCTGTGAGTAGTGAGATACCAGGTTAGGATCAGATTGACCTGTGAGTAGTGAGATACCAGGTTAGGATCAGATTGACCTGTGTGTAGTGAGATACCAAGTTAGGATCAGATTGACCTGTGTGTAGTGAGATACCAGGTTAGGATCAGATTGACCTGTGAGTAGTGAGATACCAGGTTAGGATCAGATTGACCTGTGAGTAGTGAGATACCAGATTAGGATCAGATTGACCTGTGTGTACTGAGATACCAGGTTAGGATCAGATTAACCTGTGTGTAGTGAGATACCAGGTTAGGATCAGATTGACCTGTGTGTACTGAGATACCAAGTTAGGATCAGATTGACCTGTGTGTAGTGAGATACCAAGTTAGGATCAGATTGACCTGTGTGTAGTGAGATACCAGGTTAGGATCAGATTGACCTGTGTGTAGTGATATACCAGGTTAGGATCAGATTGACCTGTGTGTAGTGAGATACCAGGTTAGGATCAGATTGACCTGTGTGTAGTGAGATACCAGGTTAGGATCAGATTGACCTGTGTGTAGTGAGATACCAGGTTAGGATCAGATTGACCTGTGTGTAGTGAGATACCAGGTTAGGATCAGATTGACCTGTGTGTAGTGAGATACCAGGTTAGGATCAGATTGACCTGTGTGTAGTGAGATACCAGGTTAGGATCAAATTGACCTGTGTGTAGTGAGATACCAGGTTAGGATCAGATTGACCTGTGTGTAGTGAGATACCAGGTTAGGATCAGATTGACCTGTGTGTAGTGAGATACCAGGTTAGGATCAGATTGACCTGTGTGTAGTGAGATACCAGGTTAGGATCAGATTGACCTGTGTGTATAGACATACGACAACTTTTTTCTTATTCCAAATAAAACTGCTGTGTGAGGGTCGATTCGATTGGATAGAATCAAAAACCTAATCGAACGGAAATGGGAAAGAGCATCAAGATTCTCCTGGTATGTATCATAATTATGTCAAAGAGACAGATGGGTGATGCTGCAGCTGCTTTGGAACCAGAGAGCAGGGCTCTGGGGAGCACAGCTCATGTCAATCAATGAGTGAGCTGAAAATAAAGATTAGAAATGACATTGCTAGCTAATATTCAATAGTCACTGTAACAAAAACAATTAAAACAGGTCTGGGAAAATGTTACATTTTGGATTCAAGTATATCAGATTTACTGGACTCAAAATAATAATAATAATAAGGAATTTACTAAATAAAGTAAATGATTATGAACTCAACTTGTTTATGACACTAACAGCTTACAGACGGTAGGCAATTAAGGTCACAGTTATGAAAACTTAGGACACTAAAGAGGCCTTTCTACTGACTCTGAAAAACACCAAAAGAAAGATGCCCAGGGTCCCTGCTCATCTCCGTGAACATGCCTTAGGTATGCTGCAAGGAGGCATGCAGATGTGACCAGGGCAATAAATTGCAATGTTCGTACTGTGAGACGCCTAAGACAGCACTACAGGGAGACAGGACTGACAGCTGATCGTCCTCGCAGTGGCAGACACCGTGTAACAACACCTGCACAGGATCGGTACATCCGAACATCACACCTGCAGGACAGGTACAGGATGGCAACAACAACTACCCGGGTTACACCAGGAATGCACAATCCCTCCATCAGTGCTCAGACTGTCTGCAATAAGTTGAGAGAGGCTGGACTGAGGACTTGTAGGCCTGTTGTAAGGCAGGTCCTCACCAGACATCACCGGCAACAACATCGCCTATGGGCACAAACCCACCGTCGCTGAACCAGACAGGATTAGCAAAAAGTGCTCTTCACTGAAGAGTCGCGGTTTTGTCTCACCAGGGGTGATGGTCGGATTCACGTTTATCGTTGAAGGAATGAGCGTTACACAGAGGCCTGTACTCTGGAGCGGGATCGATTTGGAGGTGGAGGGTCCGTCATGGTCTGGGACGGTGTGTCACAGCATCATCGGACTGAACTTGTTGTCATTGCAGGCAATCTCAATGCTGTGCGTTAGAGGGAAGACATCCTCCTCCCTCATGTGGTACCCTTCCTGCAGGCTCATCCTGAAATTGCCCTCTGGCATGACAATGCAACCAGCCATACTGCTCGTTCTAAACGTGATTTCCTGGAAGACAGGAATGTCAGTATTCGGCCATGGCCAGCGAAGAGTCCGGATCTCAAACCCATTGATCACGTCTGGGACCTGTTGGATCAGGCCAGAATGTTGCAATGTTGCAATGTCTTATGGCTTGGGGGCAGAAGATGTTCAGGGTCCTATTGGTTCCAGACTTGGTGCATTGGTACCGCTTGCCATGTGGTAGCAGATAGAACAGTCTTTGACTTGGGTGGCTGGAAATTTTAGGGCCTTCCTCTGATCCCACCTGGTATAGAGTTTCTGGATGGCAGGGAGTTCGACCCCAGTGATGTCCTGGACCGTATGCATTACCCTCTGTATCGCCTTGCTGTCGGATACCAAGCAGTTTCCACACCAACCGGTGATGCAGCCAGTCAAGATGCTCTCAATGGTGCAACTGTAGAACCTTTAAAGGATCTGAGGACCCATGCCAAATCTTTTCAGCCTCCTGAGGGGGAAGAGGTGTTATCGTGTCTTCTTCACAACTGTGTTGGCGTGTTTTGACCATGATAATTCCTTAGTGATGTGGACACAGAGGAACTTGAAGCTCTTGACCCGCTCCACAACAGCCGCGTCGATGTGGATGGGGGCGTGCTCGGCCCTCCATTTCCTGTAGTCCACGATGAGCTCCTGTGTCTTGATGACGCTGAGGGAGAGGTTGTTGTCCTGTTACCACATTGCCAGGACACTGACCTCCTCTCCTAACGCTGTCTCATCGTCGTCAGGGATCCCGCCTACCACCTTCGTGTCATCAGCAAACTTAATGATGGTGCTGGAGTCATGCGCGGCCACACAGTCGTGGGTGAGCAGGGAGTACAGGAGGGGACTAAGCACGCACCCCTGATGGGACCCCGTGTTGAGGGTCAGGGTGGCGGATGTGTTGTTGCCTACAATCACCACCTAGGGGCGGCCAGTCAGGAAGTCCAGGATACAGTTTTAGAAGGAGGTGTTCAGTCCCAGGGTCCTGAGCTTAGTGATGAGCTTAGAGGGCACTAGGGGGTTGAACACTGAGCTGTAGTCGATTCCCTTTTCCTTTCCCTTTGTAATCGATGATAGTTTGCAAGCCCTGTCACATCCAACGAGCGTCAGAGCCGGCGTAGTAGGATTCGATCTTAGTCCTGTATTGACACTTTGCCTGTTTGATGGCTAACATGCTGGATATGAACCCTGGTCTCCCATGGGAGCAACCAACGTCTTAGACCAAGAGGAAATTCTCTTTTGTTCTGGTTTTGAATGGTTTTGAAGTTCGCAGGCAGGGCTACCTCATCAAGTGACCATGAGCAACCATTCCCGACTCATGTCCGCTACATTCACCCCCCTTCGACCTCCTGCCCCACGAGGGACCGCCCCACTTTGGGCAGGAGAAACCATGGTTTCTGGTTGGGATATGTACGTACGGTCACTGTGGGGACGACACGTCGATGCACTTATTACTGAAGTCGGTGACTAATGTGTTATCTGCTCACTGTTATCAGATGAATCCCAGAACATAATCCAGTCTGTGCTAACGAAACAGTCCTGTAGCTTAGCATTTTCATCAGATCACTTCCGTATTGAGCAGGTCACTGGTACCTTCTGTTTGAGTTTTTGCTTGTAAGCAGGAATCAGGAGGATAGAGTTGTGGTCAGGGCGAGGGAGAGCCTTGCATGCGGTTCTGTGTGGGCAGTAGTCATACACACATGACATGCTGGTAAAAATTAGGTAGAACACATTTCAGTTCCACTGCATTAAAATCACAGACCACGAGAAGTGGCGCGTCTGGGTGTGCATTTTTTTGTTTGCTTTATGGCGCTATGCAGCTCATTGAGTGCAGTCTTAGTGCCAGGATCGATTTGTGGCGGTAAATAGACAGCTACGAAAAATGTAGATGAAAACTCTCTTGGTTAAATGAGACTTCCTTAACATTAGAGATTGTGCACCAGCTGTGGTTAACAAAGAGCTGCTACACCAGTTATTGTTGTTGTCGTCATTGGATACGGCAAGCGGGTTCTGGCTCCTTCACAGAGCAGGATTCTGACAACCTTCATTACACCTTTTGGCCGATGCTGTTTCCCGTCGCCTGCTATTTGGAATAACAAGCGCTCAATAATTCCTCCAGAGAAAATGACAGAGACATTGCATGCCCTAGAGGAAGTTGACGTTTCTATAGATGATATTCTGGTATACAGTATGCGAATACCATGAAGGAGCATAACCAGTGACTGAAGACTGTCGTGCAGAAGGTGGAGTCAACCGAACTAAAACACAGCTACACTTTCTGGGACAACTCATTGACCAATCAGGAGTCAGGCCTGATCCAGAGAAGTTGGAAGCCATCAGGCAGCTTTCCCCACCAGAGAACCTGCAGGATCAGATTAACAACCTGGATGTCTCTGGCATACTAGCATACTGGACACAGAGACATACAAATGGTATCCACCGGTTCATCTGGCACTGGGGAAGTAGATAAAGGGCCTCATTCACAACGTTCCCAAGATTCCCTTTATCCTATTTTCTTCTTTTCTATCGTTGCTTTTCTCTCTCTCTCTCTCTCTTTGTTCCTTCCCAGAACTGGAATAGAGACGTGACAATGTTCACTTATGTCGCAGTACAGCTTCTTCGGAGGGAAGGCAGCGTATCCATGGAAACTAAGAATACTTCAGATGATGAATTGTCTGGCAATATCATTTCCAAAGGAATTCTGCCCTTTGTCTTCTGACTGCACGTGCAACTGTCCAGTGTGTGTGTGTGTGTGTGTGTGTGTGTGTGTGTGTGTGTCCAGTGTGTGTTTGTCCTGTGTGTGTGTGTGTGTGTGTGTGTGTGTGTGTGCGTGCGCGTGCGTGCGTGCGTGTGTGTGTGTGTGCGTGCGTGTGCGTGCATGCGTGTGTGTGTGTGTGCGTGTGTGTGTCTGAATGCCTAAGTGTGTATTTGTGTGCGTGAATGCTTGTGTGTGTCCAGTGTAAAATAGTATTTTTGTGAAAGACGGGATCATTTGTTTTAGCTTTTTGGCTAATTTCTTCTGATGTTGGCTAGTGACAAAGTTACTTCTAAAAGAGACACACGAAGTCACACAAAATATCAATAAGATGGATGTTAATAGAACACTGATAATTGATTACCAAAGAAAGAGGCGCTACACTTTAGATCCATGCTGGTCACATGGTGCATGTACTGTGTGTGTGTGTGTGTGTATGTGTGTGTGTGTTTCATATGCCATTGGCTGTTTGTAGGGCTCTCACAGGCAGAGATAGGGGAGACACAGGGATAGAGAGACAGGGGGAGACAGTGAGACGGGGCGAGATACAGAGACGGGGGAGATAGGGGGAGACGGGGAAATATTGAGGGAGAAGGAGACAGGGGGAGACATAGAGACGGGGGGAGATAGAGAGACAGGGGGAGACAGAGAGACGGGGGGAGATAGGGGGAGACATAGAGACGGGGGGAGATAGAGAGACAGGGGGAGACATAGAGACGGGGGGAGATGGGGAAATAGAGAGGGAGAAGGAGACAGGGGGAGACATAGAGACAAGGGGAGATGGGGAAATAGAGAGGGAGAAGGAGACAGGGGGAGACATAGAGACGGGGGAGATAGAGAGACAGAGAGACGGGGGGAGATGGGGAAATAGAGAGGGAGAAGGAGACAGGGGGAGATAGAGAGACAGGGGGAGACATAGAGACGGGGGAGATGGGGAAATAGAGAGGGAGAAGGAGACAGGGGGAGGCATAGAGACAGGGGGAGATGGGGAAATAGAGAGGGAGAAGGAGACAGGGGGAGACATAGAGACGGGGGGAGATGAGGGGATAGAGAGGGAGAAGGAGACAGGGGGAGATGGGGAAATAGAGAGGGAGATAGAGAGACAGAGGGAGACAGAGAGACAGGGGTGAGATAGAGAGACAGGGGGAGATGAGGGGATAGAGAGAGAGAATGAGACAGGGGGAGATAGAGAGACAGAGGGAAACAGAGAGACAGGGGGAGACAGAGAGACAGGGGGAGACAGAGAGACAGGGGGAGACAGAGAGACAGGGGGAGACAGAGAGACAGGGGGAGACAGAGAGACAGGGGGAGACAGAGAGGTTATATGTAATCCTGCTTTCCACTTCCCTCACACATTCATTATTCAACATAGCTCCAGGTCCAGCTCAAATTAGACCACAATTCCAGATCTGCAGTGTCCATATTATTAAAAGTCCTGCTGAGATTGAGGCTGTCCTCATATGGACACCGTGCATATCTGTGATGATGAGGCAGCTTATTGGTTAGTGGATTCTGAAAGAGGAAGAGGATTTAGACCAGAGCTCTGTTCAGGTGTTGATATAATCAGTCTTCTAATCACATCAGTGGATGAATTGATTAGCAAAACACTGTGACACTGCGCTTTACACAGCCCGTCTCTGAGTTGATACCACCAAACGGTATTCAAAGGCAGCCAGCTGTGTGTGTGTGTGTGTGTGTGTGTGTGTGTGTGTGTGTGTGTGTCTGTGTGTGTGTGTGTGTGTCTGGCTTTCTGTCTCTGTGTGTACTAAAACACCATGCGTTTCTGTTCGTCACTTCCTGTCAATGATCAACACATTAACAAACTAACACTAACACTAACACACACTGCGGCTGATGCCAGGGAGCAGGAGTGATGGAGATCCTAAGCAAAACTGACCTTATATTGGACAATAGAGTGAGCATTGTTTGATAAACTTTTAAGACGTTTATATTTGAAAAGGTTAGACAATGTATTATAAATTATTTATAGCTAAGAATTGGCACTTGTTGGCTGTTTTTTGATGCACACTGCTCTTCCTCAGTCAGTGCCTGGGCCCATCCATCAGAAGTCACCTCCAGTTGGCCTTGCTGCTAGCCGGGGAGAGGAAGGATGCTGTAAGTACAGCCTGGCACAGGCTCTCTACTCCCATTTGCATGTACCACTCTGTCAGCAGTGTTGGCATGGCCCTTGCCACGAGTCCAGCATGAGAGAAGAGATGGTTTCCCTCTGTCCATCTATCCCCCTGTCTGTCACACTCTCTCTATCCGCCTCTCCCTCTCTTTCCATCACTCCCTCCATCACCCACGCCACACCAGCCTGAGAAGTGCTCTCTCCGTCTTTCTCTCACTGTCTCTCCCTCCATAACTCCCTCCATCACCCGTGCCACACCAGCCTGAAAATCAAATCAAATCAAAATCAAATCAAATCAAATGAATGACGCTCCCTCCCGATTTCTCCTTCTCTCTCTCCCTCTGTACTCTGTTTCCCCCCCATCCTTCTCATCATCACTCAGTCTAGTGCTTCTGATCAGACCCACTCTTCTCCTGTACCCCTGCCAGGCACATCACTCTCCCTTCCAGTGTCCTCTCCCTTCCAGTGTCCTCTCCCCTCTTTTCCTCTCCTCTCCTCTCCTCTCCTCTCCTCTCCTCTCCTCTCCTCTCCTCTCCTCCCCTCTCCTCTCCTCTCCCCTCTCCTCTCCTCCTCTCCTCTCCAATCCCCTCCCCTCTCCCCTATCCTATCTACCCCACTCACCATACTCGACATTTGACCAATCCTGCCAGTCCACTTATCAAACGCAGAGCGACAGTGGTCAGGGTGGACCATCGTTGAGTTGATGAAGTGGTTGAGAACAGCAAGCTGGCAATGCTTCTACCCCGTAATGTTTTATAAAACAAGCGCGCCCATAACCATCCAACAAGCTGGCACAGGACTATGTTCTTAAAAAGGAGGGTTTAAAACCGTGTTCTTCCTTGTCTAGATTTTAAAGGGCTTGATTAATTTAGACGAAACCTATGAAAAATGAATGTGATCTTAATTACATTTTCTTGCAATGCCAAGTTTAAGAAAGTTTCACTCTCAACATGACTCCCCTCCTTCAAGAAACCAACTTTGCAAGCAACTTTTTGGGGGAGTATGTCCCTTCCAAATTCATGCTGTATTTCTCAGAATAGTCCACAGAGCTACTGAACCTTTAAAACAAAGGAAAACAGAAAGTGTTTGCGAGCCCAGTTGAAGGAGTATCCTCTAGAGCAGGCCTGGACAACTCCGGTCCTCGGGGGACTGATTGGTGTCACACTTTTCCCCCATCCCTAGCAAACACAGCTGATTTAAACTGAATTGCATTCTGATTAGTTGATTATTGGAGTCAGGTGTGTTAGCTGGGACTGGGGCAAAAGTGTGACACCAATCAGTCCTCAGAGGACCGGAGTAGCCCAGGCCTGCTCTAGAGTTTGGTTGTTGTGTTGTGTGTAGCCATGGTCGAAGCTCAGTTGATGTGATTTGAAAAACACCAAGCAGCTCTTGATCAAAATAAACCCTGAATCAAAACCATCAGTAAACTCTACAATCGGAAACATAATGTTAACTTTCACTGCTATACACAGCTTTCACTGCTACGATGCACAGCTGTACATTTCAATGAAACATGGTGATGTCCCAATATTGCCCTCCCTGGAAGCCTGTGTTTCAGACATAAGGAAGTGGATGGTGGCAAATGTTTTACTTTAAACAGAGATGCTAGTTCTACATCCCAAGAAACAAAGAGATCTTCTTTTGAATCTGACAAGTAATCTTGATGGTTGTACAGTCCTCTCAAATAAAACTGTGAAGGACCTCGGTGTTACTCTGGGATCCTGATCTTTCTTTTGACGAACATATCAAGAATATTTCAAGGACAGCTTTATTCCATCTTCGTAACGTTGTAAAAATCTGAAAATGTCTGTCCCAAAAAACTGAGCTCTAATAGATTTCCATTTTTATGGAATGGTCTGCCTATCCATGTGAGAGATGCAGACTCGGTCTCGACCTTTAAGTCTTTATTGAAGACTCATTTCTTCAGTAGGTCCTATGATTGAGTATAGTCTGGCCCAGGAGTGTGAAGGTGAACGTAAAGGCTCTGGAGCAACGAACCGCCCTTGCTGTCTCTGCCTGGCCGGTTCCCCTCTCTCCACTGGGATTCTCTGCCTCTAACCCTATTACGGGGGCTGAGTCACTGGCTTACTACTGGTGCTCTTCCATGCCGTCCCTAGGAGGGGTGCGTCACTTGAGTGGGTTGAGTCACTGATGTGATCTTCCTGTTCGGGTTGAAGCCCCCCCTTGGGTTCATGCCGTGGGAGAGATCTTCGTGGGCTATATTCGGCCTTGTCTCAGGGTAGTAGATTGGTGGTTGAAGATATCCCTCTAGTGGTGTGGGGTCTGTGCTTTGGCAAAGTGGGCGGGATGATATCCTGCCTGTTTGGCCCTGTCCAGAGGTATTGTCGGACGGAGCCACAGTGTCTCCCGAACCCTCCTGTCTCAGCCTCCAGTATTTATGCTGCAATAGTTTATGTGTCAGGGGGCTAGGGTCAGTCTGTTATATCTGGAGTATTTATCGTGTCTTATCCGGTGTCCTGTGTGAATTTAAGTATGCTCCCTCTAATTCTCTCCCTCTATTTTTCTCTCTTTCTCTTTCTCCTTCTCTCTTTCTCTCTCTCTACTCTCAGAAGATCTGAGCCCTAGGAACATGCCTCAGGACTATCTGGACTGATGACTCCTTGCTGACCCCAGTCCACCTGGTCGTGCTGCTCCTCCAGTTTCAGCTGTTCTGCCTGCGGCTATGGAACCCTGACCTGTTCACCGGACGTGCTACCTTGTCTCGGACCTGCTGTTTTGGACTCTCTCTCTAATGCACCTGTTGTCTCTAATTCTGAATGATCAGCTATGAAAAGCCAACTGACATTTACTCCTGAGGTGCTGACCTGTTGCACCCTCTCCAACCACTGTGATTATTATTATTTGACCATGCTGGTCATCTATGAACGTTTGAACATATTGGACATGTTCTGTTATAATCTCCACCCGGCACAGCCAGAAGAGGACTGGCCACCCCTCAGAGCCTGGTTCCTCTCTAGGTTTCTTCCTAGGTTCTGGCCTTTCTCGGGTGTTTTTCCTAGCCAACGTGCTTCTACATCTGCATTGCTTGCTGTTTGGGGTTTTAGGCTGGGTTTCTGTACAGCACTTTGTGACATCGGCTGATGTAAAAAGGCCTTAATAAATACATTTGATTGTATATTGACCACACACAACTAAAGGGACATTGATCTGTCTGGGTGGAATGTCATTTGAGACTGAATTCAATATTTTTCCATTGAAATCAAAGGGACTCATTAGTCCTATTTTATCAGTCTCTCTGTGTGTGTGTGTGCGTGTGTGTGTGCGTGTGTGTGTGTGTGTGTGTGTGTGTGTGTGTGTGTGTGTGTGTGTGTGTGTGTGTGACTGGCTGACTGGAGTGAGGCTGGTTGCAAATGAATGGAAGACAATCAGGTGAAGTATGGCTGTCTGGAATATCTGCTGTAGAAAAACAGCTTGATTGAGTAGCTCACAGTCTGAATACAAAACAATTAATATGATGTTATTCATTACATATAATTAATATGTGCTTCTTTATTTAGAAGAGACTCTTTATAACAAATAAAATATATTTTGGAATTAGCGGTCCTGAAGCCGAAAGCAGAGCCCCATTTGGTGATCCACATGACAGGAACACCAGGGCCTAGATTCAATCAGACCATTAACAGGAACCTGACAGGAATCAGACCATTGACAGGAACCTGACAGGAATCAGACCATTGACAGGAACCTGACAGGAATCAGACCATTGACAGGAATCAGACCATTGACAGGAACACATAGAGAATTATGAGAGATTCCTAGGGCTTTTCGTGGTAGTCAATAACATGCCCTGGATGTCACCTCATCTCAGAGGGGGAAATCAAGGAGACTGGGGTAATATTAGCAGGGTTAGTCCTAGTAAAAGCACTGACAGGACGTCTTGTGACTAACGTCTTAACACCTAAACCCTTGTGACTAACGTCTTAACACCTAAACCCTTGTGACTAACGTCTTAACACCTAAACCCTTGTGACTAACGTCTTAACACCTAAACCCTTGTGACTAACGTCTTAACACCTAAACCCTTGTGACTAACGTCCTAAACCTAAACCCTTGTGACTAACGTCTTAACACCTAAACCCTTGTGACTAACGTCTTAACACCTAAACCCTTGTGACTAACGTCTTAACACCTAAACCCTTGTGACTAATGTCTTAACACCTAAACCCTTGTGACTAATGTCTTAAACCTAAACCCTTGTGACTAACGTCTTAACACCTAAACCCTTGTGACTAACGTCTTAACACCTAAACCCTTGTGACTAATGTCTTAACACCTAAACCCTTGTGACTAACGTCTTAACACCTAAACCCTTGTGACTAACGTCTTAACACCTAAACCCTTGTGACTAACGTCTTAACACCTAAACCCTTGTGACTAACGTCTTAACACCTAAACCCTTGTGACTAATGTCTTAACACCTAAACCCTTGTGACTAACGTCTTAACACCTAAACCCTTGTGACTAATGTCTTAACACCTAAACCCTTGTGACTAACGTCTTAACACCTAAACCCTTGTGACTAACGTCTTAACACCTAAACCCTTATGACTAACGTCTTAACACCTAAACCCTTGTGACTAACGTCTTAACACCTAAACCCTTGTGACTAATGTCTTAACACCTAAACCCTTGTGACTAACGTCTTAACACCTAAACCCTTGTGACTAACGTCCTAAACCTAAACCCTTGTGACTAACGTCTTAACACCTAAACCCTTGTGACTAACGTCTTAACACCTAAACCCTTGTGACTAATGTCTTAACACCTAAACCCTTGTGACTAACGTCTTAACACCTAAACCCTTGTGACTAACGTCCTAAACCTAAACCCTTGTGACTAACGTCTTAACACCTAAACCCTTGTGACTAACGTCTTAACACCTAAACCCTTGTGACTAACGTCTTAACACCTAAACCCTTGTGACTAATGTCTTAACACCTAAACCCTTGTGACTAACGTCTTAACACCTAAACCCTTGTGACTAACGTCTTAACACCTAAACCCTTGTGACTAATGTCTTAACACCTAAACCCTTGTGACTAACGTCTTAACACCTAAACCCTTGTAACTAATGTATTAACACCTAAACCCTTGTGACTAAAGTCTTAACACCTAAACCCTTGTGACTAACGTCTTAACACCTAAACCCTTGTGACTAACGTCTTAACACCTAAACCCTTGTGACTAACGTCTTAACACCTAAACCCTTGTGACTAACTTCTTAAACCTAAACCCTTGTGACTAACGTCTTAACACCTAAACCCTTGTGACTAACGTCTTAACACCTAAACCCTTGTGACTAACGTCCTAAACCTAAACCCTTGTGACTAACATCTTAACACCTAAACCCTTGTGAATAACGTCTTAACACCTAAAGCCTTGTGACTAACGTCTTAACACCTAACCCCTTGTGAATAACGTCTTAACACCTAAACCCTTGTGACTAACGTCTTAACACCTAAACCCTTGTGACTAACGTCTTAACACCTAAACCCTTGTGACTAACGTCCTAAACCTAAACCCTTGTGACTAACGTCTTAACACCTAAACCCTTGTGACTAACGTCCTAAACCTAAACCCTTGTGACTAACGTCTTAACACCTAAACCCTTGTGACTAACGTCTTAACACCTAAACCCTTGTGACTAACGTCCTAAACCTAAACCCTTGTGACTAACGTCTTAACACCTAAACCCTTGTGACTAACGTCTTAACACCTAAACCCTTGTGACTAACGTCTTAACACCTAAACCCTTGTGACTAACGTCTTAACACCTAAACCCTTGTGACTAACGTCCTAAACCTAAACCCTTGTGACTAACGTCTTAACACCTAAACCCTTGTGACTAATGTCTTAACACCTAAACCCTTGTGACTAACGTCTTAACACCTAAACCCTTGTGACTAACGTCTTAACACCTAAACCCTTGTGACTAACCATCCCATAATGTGACGTCAGGGGAATGGACAGAAGAGCCCCCCTGGTAGAGATGGGGCTACTCAATCATGATATAGAGACATCCAGCTGTAACACTCCTGTCATGTGTTTTAATCAGCACACATCTCTCATACTCTTCATCTTTTATGCAGGGCCTTTTTGAAAGATAGAGAGAGGAGGTCTGGCGCTGGACTGCCAGAGATGTAGTTCTTCCGAAGGGTGTGAGATAAATCATTCATATGGCAGACGAACTGCTTGACATGCATGACTGGCAGAGGAGAGATGACGGGACAGTAAAGGTAGAGCTGGCATCAGAGACAAGGGCCTCTAGTGTCGAGCTGAGGTCAGAGGAGTAACCTTGTCTTCAACGATAAAGCCCTGTACTTTAGCTACATCACCAAACAGCATCCTTTCTACCTCTTCCCTTTTTACTTGGTGAAATTCAAACATGCATTGCCTCTCCTTCATGATACAATATTGTATAAGTTAGTATATGGCATGGAGCCATCAGTTGGAATCATAGCATTCCTCAACTTGTCCAATTTGCCTGGAAAATATTAATTAAAGTAGTTTGCGATGTCGTGTGGTTTTGTAATAAATACACCCTCCGATTCAACAAAAGAGGTGGACATGTTCGAATTCCTACCAATAATGCCCTAGCGTCGTCCGGGTTAGGGAGGGTTTTTCCGGCAGGGATATCCTTGTCTCATCGTGCACTAGTGACTCCTGTGGCGGGCCGGATGCAGTGCACGCTGACCAGGTCGCTTCGGGGTTGGATGCGCGCTGTGTTAAGAAGCAATGAGGCTTGGTTGGATTGTGTTTCGGAGGATGCATGGCTCTCGACCTTTGCCTCTCCCGAGTCCGTACGGGAGTTGCAGCAATGAGACAAGACAGTAACTACTAACAATTGGACCACCAAAAGGGGTAAAAAATAATAATAAATACATTTGCAAAACAGTAACTTTTATAATAATTTTGTATTCGTATTCCGACTGGATGACATCACAGCCTATTGTTAAAATGCAAAGCCACTCTGAGATAATCGAAGTGTTAATTGAGGGCAAAGCTCTAATGAAAGCTAAAATAGGAAAAAACAGGTCGGCAACCTTTATTGGCACAATCTCAACGCCCACACCTCCCTCTCATCCTCCATCCCAGTGTCTGCAGATGGAGGGAACAATGTCGGCGGTTTGGAGAGATTATTGAAGGAGGATCGAGGGAAGATCGAGGGAGAATCGAGAAACGATCGAAGGAGGATCGAGAGATGATCGAGGGAGGATGGAGGGAGGATGGAGAGAGGATCGAGGGAGGATCGAGGGAGGATAAAGGGGGATTCAAGGGAGGATGGAGCGAAGATCGAGGGAGGATCAAGGTAGGATTGAGGGGCCTCCCAATCAGTAGCAGGATTCCAGGGCCCAATATGGTAGTCTGTTAAATCACTTGGATGAGTTTAAAATTGCAAACCAAGTGAATGGTTTGTTCATTAATTTGGTCGGCGGCAAGCCACGGCACGCTGGGCGAGGATTTGTTGGGCCCGCTGAAATTAGGTTGTTCATTGGAGTGCTAAGGAGTACACTTGGGCTATCATCTGGGAAATTCACCATGATGGCAGAGTCCAGGCGAAACTGATACGATTGTAGATCTGAGATTGGAGAACAGAAGGAGGAGGTAGAAGCGGAATGTGGAAGAGGGGGGAGGATGGTAAAGGAAATTATTGTCACAGCACAATATGATGAGACCAGAATACAGAACACATCTGTGTCTGTCGGACTCATGCATATGTATGTATATGTATATATATATATATATATATATATATATATATATATATATATATTAACCTTTATTTAACTAGGCAAGTCAGTTAAGAACATAGTCTTATTTGCAATGACAGCCTACACCGTTATAACCAAATTATGGAGTGAGCATGATTCATATCTAACATAAATAAGTTAATGATATAGTACTGAATAAGATCAATGCCTGATCCGATTTTGTAAAATTGGTTATTTGACTTGACTTTCATCCCATCTGGTAAAATAACGCAAAATTGTAATTGAAAAACATAATAACAGTTGTGTCATAAATGAGTGATTTCTCAGGTGGATCAGTTTTGACATGATTGGCCTGCAGTGTGGGAGGATTACAGGTGATCTTATCACCCTCTCCCAGACCACAGATCTGTCTCTCTTTTATCACACAGGGAGGTTAGGAGATCCAAGGTGCAGACTCAGGAAAGCCTTTACTTAAAAAAGTATGTAGTGCTGCCCAGCCCCCAAAGTGACTCTTCTTCGGAGGATGCCTGTGTGTTGTTTTAGGAATGCCTCATTATCTTGCCAACCCCCATTGTCTCACCTCTTAGAATTAGTTATGTTGTATGTAGAGGTCTGTAGATCTGATGTCTGATTGGAGGATAACTTAACAGTAATGCTATTGGTAAACATCTCAGATTTTGAATCGAGACAACTCAGATGTTATACTGCTAAATGACTAAAATTTACAAGGGTCTTAGATTCATTCTCTTTCTCTTCCTGACCTGCTGGGCTGAGATACCTACACTCTCTCTTCCTGACCTGCTGTGCTGAGATACCTACACTCTTTCTCTTCCTGACCTGCTGTGCTGAGATACCTACACTCTTTCTCTTCCTGACCTGCTGGGCTGAGATACCTACACTCTTTCTCTTCCTGACCTGCTGTGCTGAGATACCTACACTCTTTCTCTTCCTGACCTGCTGTGCTGAGATACCTACACTCTTTCTCTTCCTGACCTGCTGTGCTGAGATACCTACACTCTTTCTCTTCCTGACCTGCTGTGCTGAGATACCTACACTCTTTCTCTTCCTGACCTGCTGTGCTGAGATACCTACACTCTTTCTCTTCCTGACCTGCTGTGCTGAGATACCTACACTCTTTCTCTTCCTGACCTGCTGTGCTGAGATACCTACACTCTTTCTCTTCCTGACCTGCTGTGCTGAGATACCTACACTCTTTCTCTTCCTGACCTGCTGTGCTGAGATACCTACACTCTTTCTCTTCCTGACCTGCTGTGCTGAGATACCTACACTCTTTCTCTTCCTGACCTGCTGTGCTGAGATACCTACACTCTTTCTCTTCCTGACCTGCTGTGCTGAGATACCTACACTCTTTCTCTTCCTGACCTGCTGTGCTGAGATACCTACACTCTTTCTCTTCCTGACCTGCTGTGCTGAGATACCTACACTCTTTCTCTTCCTGACCTGCGGTGTTGAGATACCTACACTCTTTCTCTTCCTGACCTGCTGTGCTGAGATACCTACACTCTTTCTCTTCCTGACCTGCTGTGCTGAGATACCTACACTCTTTCTCTTCCTGACCTGCTGTGCTGAGATACCTACACTCTTTCTCTTCCTGACCTGCGGTGTTGAGATACCTACACTCTTTCTCTTCCTGACCTGCTGTGCTGAGATACCTACACTCTTTCTCTTCCTGACCTGCTGTGCTGAGATACCTACACTCTTTCTCTTCCTGACCTGCTGTGCTGAGATACCTACACTCTTTCTCTTCCTGACCTGCTGTGCTGAGATACCTACACTCTTTCTCTTCCTGACCTGCTGTGCTGAGATACCTACACTCTTTCTCTCTCTCCCATGAGCTATGGGCCATGGCACAAACCATGGTTTCTTTGTCTCGCTCTGATCATGCCTAGAATAATGCTTAGTTAATGCTTTGCGTTGTATAATGCTATCATTCATTTTTACAAAGTAAGTAAATGCAGTTGTGAATGGAGTTCCATGCTCATGACCTTGATCCTAATTAGCTAAATGCATAATACTTGGTTGCACCTGGTTTAACAATAGTCTCTTGCTATTTATCTTTCGGAGTCAGATAATCATTTCAATTGGCTAATTGCATAGTCTTGTCACAAGGCGCATGTGAGCTATATATATATCATTTTGGCTTCGCTTTGCATTACCAGTGTTACATACACTACTGTTCAAAAGTTTGGGGTCGCTTAGAAATGTCCTTTTATTTATAAATATACAGTGCCTTGCGAAAGTATTCGGCCCCCTTGAACTTTGCGACCTTTTGCCACATTTCAGGCTTCAAACATAAAGATATAAAACTGTATTTTTTGTGAAGAATCAACAACAAGTGGGACACACTCATGAAGTGGAACGACATTTATTGGATATTTCAAACGTTTTTTAACAAATCAAAAACTGAAAAATTGGGCGTGCAAAATTATTCAGCCCCCTTAAGTTAATACTTTGTAGCGCCACATTTTGCTGCGATTACAGCTGTAAATCGCTTGGGGTATGTCTCTATCAGTTTTGCACATCGAGAGACTGACATTTTTTCCCATTCCTCCTTGCAAAACAGCTCGAGCTCAGTGAGGTAGGATGGAGAGCATTTGTGAACAGCAGTTTTCAGTTCTTTGACTTGGCCATTCTAACACCTGGATATGTTTATTTTTGAACCATTCCATTGTAGATTTTGCTTTATGTTTTGGATCATTGTCTTGTTGGAAGACAAATCTCCGTCCCAGTCTCAGGTCTTTTGCAGACTCCATCAGGTTTTCTTCCAGAATGGTCCTGTATTTGGCTCCATCCATCTTCCCATCAATTTTAACCATCTTCCCTGTCCCTGCTGAAGAAAAGCAGGCCCAAACCATGATGCTGCCACCACCATGTTTGACAGTGGGGATGGTGTGTTCAGCTGTGTTGCTTTTACGCCAAACATAACGTTTTGCATTGTTGCCAAAAAGTTCAATTTTGGTTTCATCTGACCAGAGCACCTTCTTCCACATGTTTGGTGTGTCTCCCAGGTGGCTTGTGGCAAACTTTAAACAACACTTTTCATGGATATCTTTAAGAAATGTCTTTCTTCTTGCCACTCTTCCATAAAGGCCAGATTTGTGCAATATACGAATGATTGTTGTCTTATGGACAGAGTCTCCCACCTCAGCTGTAGATCTCTGCATTTCATCCAGAGTGATCATGGGCCTCTTGGCTGCATCTCTGATCAGTCTTCTCCTTGTATGAGCTGAAAGTTTAGAGGGACGGCCAGGTCTTGGTAGATTTGCAGTGGTCTGATACTCCTTCCATTTCAATATTATCGCTTGCACAGTGCTCCTTGGGATGTTTAAAGCTTGCGAAATCTTTTTGTATCCAAATCCGGCTTTAAACTTCTTCACAACAGTATCTCGGACCTGCCTGGTGTGTTCCTTGTTCTTCATGATGCTCTCTGCGCTTTTAACGGACCTCTGAGACTATCACAGTGCAGGTGCATTTATACGGAGACTTGATTACACACAGGTGGATTGTATTTATCATCATTAGTCATTTAGGTCAATATTGGATCATTCAGAGATCCTCACTGAACTTCTGGAGAGAGTTTGCTGCACTGAAAGTAAAGGGGCTGAATAATTTTGCACGCCCAATTTTTCAGTTTTTTATTTGTTAAAAAAGTTTGAAATGTCCAATAAATGTCGTTCCACTTCATGATTGTGTCCCACTTGTTGTTGATTCTTCACAAAAAAATACAGTTTTATATCTTTATGTTTGAAGCCTGAAATGTGGCAAAAGGTCGCAAAGTTCAAGGGGGCCGAATACTTTCGCAAGGCACTGTGTATATATATATATATATATATATAAGAAAATCACATTTTTTGGGCCATTAAAATAACATCAAATTGATCAGAAATGCAGTGTAGACATTGTTAATGTTGTAAATTACTATTGTAGCTGGAAGCGGCAGATTTTTTATGGAATATCTACATAGGCGTACAGAGGCCCATTATCAGCAACCATCACTCCTGTGTTCCAATGGCACGTTGTGTTAGCTAATTCAAGTTTAACATTTTAAAAGGCTAATTGATCATTAGAATCCCCTTTTGCATTTATGTTAGCACAGCTGAAAACTGTTGTTCTGATTATAGAAGCAAGAAAACGGGCCTTTTTTAGACTAGTTGAGTATCTGGGCCATCAGCATTTGTTGGTTTGATTACAGGCACAAAATGGACAGAAACAAAGAACTTTCTTCTGAAACTCGTTAGTCTAATCTTGTTGTGAGAAATTAAGGCTATTCCAAGCGAGAAATTGCCAAGAAACTGAAGATCTCGTACAACGCTGTGTACTACTCCCTTCACAGAACAGCGCAAACTGGCTCTAACCAGAATAGAAAGAGAAGTGTGAGGCCCCGGTGCACAACTGAGCAAGAGGACAAGTACATTAGAGTGTCTGGTTTGAGAAACAGACGCCTCACAAGTCCTCAACTGGCAGCTTCATTAATTAGTTCCCTCAAAACACCATTCTCAACTTCAACAGTGAAAAGCCGACTCCGGGATCTCAGATTGGCCAATAAAAAGAAAATATTAAGATTGGCAAAAGAACACAGTCACTGGACAGAGGAACTCTGCCTAGAAGGCCAGCATCCCGGAGTCGCCTCTTCACTGTTGACGTTGAGACTGGTGTTTTGCTGGTAATATTTAATGAAGCTGCCAGTTGTGGACTTGTGAGGAGTCTGTTTCTCAAACTAGACACTCTAATGTACGTGTCCTCTTGCTCAGTTGTGCACCGGGGCCTCCCACTACTCTTTCTATTCTGGTAAGAGCCAGTGTCTGTGTGTTATTCTATCTCAGTAGTTTACAATATCATATTACAAGAGTGTAGGCCAGAACTGAGCTATTATTTACAATAAATAACTGTAATTACTGTCTCTTTCCTGTTGTTGACTTCTGTCTGTGTCTTAACCATGGAATACAAGAGAGAGGTTAACATAATCAACAGTAACAACCCTAGCAGGCCATAAGTCAGGGGCTGGTGTCTACCCTCTTGTGTGGGAATCTGGAATATAATTACGCTCCTTTCCTAGAACACCTGCAAACACTTGGGTACAAATCAATAGTCTCACCAGGGAGAGAGAGAGAGGTCGGAGGTTTTATTCAGCTTGTGGTACCATGGGATCCCTCGTATGCAAGTCCGTGCCCCACTTCTTCTGGTTCAATGTTTTTTTTGTGTGTTTAAAAATAAATGTATTTAACCTTAATTTAACTGGGCAAGTCAGTTAAGAATAAATTCTTATTAAAAATGACGGCCTACCCCGGCCAAACCCGGACGATGCTGAGCCAATTGTGCACCGCCCTATGGGACTCCCAATCACGGCCAGATGTGATACAGCCTGGATTCGAACCAGGGACTGTAGTGGCGAGCTAGCTATATGTAGCTACATATACATCACAGCATGGTAATGGGAAGCACCACTGAATAAAAAGAGATGTTCAGAACATGTTTTATTACTTTATTCATTATTATTATCATTATTATTATTCAAGTTTAGATGTAGACATCTTTGCCATCTTTGTTACATTTCTTTTGCATGTAAAACCCTACAACACAAAACATAAAGGTGGTAGCAGAAAAAAAACAAAAATAAAGGAACAAACAATCTAAGCCCGACTTCTATGCAATAAAGTGTAAAAACAAGAAATAACATTCAAAAAATGACGGTTAAAAAATTTAACAAAACATTTGCCTTTTTTGCCATGTCCGTGTCCACACTGGTTTACTGGCTTCTTCCACACACAGATACTCCTGTCTGTCCATGTTGTCTCTTCTTCCACACACAGATACTCCTGTCTGTCCATGTTGTTTCATCTTCCACACACAGATACTCCTGTCTGTCCATGTTGTCTCTTCTTCCACACACAGATACTCCTGTCTGTCCATGTTGTTTCATCTTCCACACACAGATACTCCTGTCTGTCCATGTTGTTTCTTCTTCCACACACAGATACTCCTGTCTGTCCATGTTGTCTCTTCTTCCACACACAGATACTCCTGTCTGTCCATGTTGTTTCATCTTCCACACACAGATACTCCTGTCTGTCCATGTTGTTTCATCTTCCACACACAGATACTCCTGTCTGTCCATGTTGTTAATTCTTCCACACACAGATACTCCTGTCTGTCCATGTTGTTTCATCTTCCACACACAGATACTCCTGTCTGTCCATGTTGTTTCATCTTCCACACACAGATACTCCTGTCTGTCCATGTTGTTAATTCTTCCACACACAGATACTCCTGTCTGTCCATGTTGTTTCATCTTCCACACACAGATACTCCTGTCTGCCCATGTTGTTTCTTCTTCCACACACATATACTCCTGTCTGTCCATGTTGTTTCATCTTCCACACACAGATACTCCTGTCTGTCCATGTTGTTTCATCTTCCACACACAGATACTCCTGTCTGCCCATGTTGTTTCTTCTTCCACACACAGATACTCCTGTCTGTCCATGTTGTTTCATCTTCCACACACAGATACTCCTGTCTGTCCATGTTGTCTCTTCTTCCACACACAGATACTCCTGTCTGTCCATGTTGTTCCTTTGTCTTCGTCTATTTTTGCAGTACCTGTGTACAGCAGGCTAATAACACATTTTAACACAATCATCTTTCTTCCTTGGAAATAAAACAGAGTAACTGAAGTGCAAGCGTTAACATTTTTCTAATTCAAACTTAAAACAAAAATCGTTCATTATGTTATTTGAAATCACATGACTGTTTCTGTGAAAATATTTTAGTATTATTATTACAGGTTCTTTGTTTCTGAGAGGCGTTTGTAGCAACATTTTAAGGCTATGTTGATTTCATCTCTATTTCACACAAATCCCCGCTTGCCGAATCCCCGGCAGACTCTAATTACATTATCCCCTGATCATGTATAAATAACTATGTACATCAGAGGATGGACAGTTTAGATTGAACTCATGTTTGATTCCTTTCAGCAGCAATGGGAATCATAGGAAGAAGTGCTCATACAAATGAAAGAGAGAGAGAGAGACAGAGACAGAGCGAGACAGAAAGAGAAGGAGAGACAGAGAGAGAGCGAGACAGACAGAGACACACAGAGAGAGAGAGACAGAGAGACAGAGACACATAGAGAGAGAGAGACAGGGAAAGAGAGAGAGAGAGAGAGACACACAGGGAGAGAGAGAGACAGGGAGAGAGAGAGAGACAGAGAGAGAGAGACAGAGAGAGAGAGACAGAGAGAGAGAGACAGAGAGAGAGCGAGAGAGACAGAGAGAGAGACAGAGAGAGACAGAGAGGGAGAGAGAGAGTGAGAGAGACAGGGAGAGAGAGAGAGTGAGAGAGACAGGGAGAGAGAGAGAGAGAGAGAGGGAGAGAGAGAGACCGGGAGAGAGAGAGACAGGGAGAGAGAGAGAGAGAGAGAGTGAGAGAGAGAGAGAGAGAGAGAGAGAGAGAGAGAGAGAGAGAGAGAGAGAGAGAGAGAGAGAGGGAGAGAGAGAGAGAGGGAGAGAGAGAGACAGGGAGAGAGACAGGGAGAGAGAGAGACAGGGAGAGAGAGAGACAGAGAGAGACAGAGAGAGAGAGACAGGGAGAGAGAGAGAGAGAGAGAGACAGGGAGAGACAGAGAGAGAGAGAGAGAGAGAGACAGGGAGAGAGAGAGAGAGAGAGAGAGAGAGAGAGAGAGAGACAGAGAGACAGGGAGAGAGAGAGAGAGAGAGAGAGAGAGACAGAGAGAGACAGAGACAGGGAGAGAGAGAGAGAGAGAGAAAGAGAGAGACAGAGAGAGAGAGAGAGACAGAGAGAGACAGAGAGACAGGGAGAGAGAGAGAGAGAGAGAGAGAGAGACAGAGAGAGACAGGGAGACAGGGAGAGAGAGAGAGAGAGAGAGAGAGAGAGAGAGAGAGAAAACACATGAATGGGAGTCTTTTAGAGGTGAAACAGGTGGTCTACTAGCAAAGTACTAACAAGCTAAATAGAGGGATAATGTTGCTGTGTGGTAACATTTGTTTTGACGCTCAAATGGTATTAATCTATCTACAAAATGTCAAATGCTCGGACTACAAGGCCATAATCCAGGTTGAGGTGTTGCACTACATCTACTTTGATGAACAAAACACTCAACATTGTTGATATTCAATGGCTTCTTTCTGTCAAAAGGCACCTTTTTCACCTGTACATGGAACAAGTAGAATTTCATGCTATGTTCAAATCAAGTCCCAACATGACTAAAAGCCAAATATTAAAGTATTATATAAATGCAATAGACCTACAAAAAAAATAGGGCCTTGTGTAAACCTATGATGCTCAAAACTGTAAAGCTCACAGAACAATACTTATAACCACGCTACAGTATATCAGCTTCTCTTTTAAAAAAAACATACAGGATGAACAAAGTCCAATACAGGGCATCTGTATAGACAATAAAGCATTTCAAAGTGTACGAGCAGGAGCACACAAAGAAAGACATGGAATGGATAGTGCCTCTGTGCCATTCAAACAAAAATAACAAATAATTTGACTGCATTTCATCTCCCATTCAACCTTCTGACAAAAGGCCTCTGTTTTGTTTCGTGATCGTCCTGTCCACATGAGAGAAAAATACTCTGAATTGCAGGAAGTTTGCTTCATTACCTTGTTTGCTACATTTGCAAATGTAAACCGTTTTACAGAGTGAAGCTCGTGGCCCTTTACTCAATGCAAAGTCAATGGTGCATATCAACATACCAGGTAGAAAATACTGTGTTCAATATATCAGGCACTGATATTATGAATTTTTCATATTAACAACTTAGAAAAAAATATTGCTTTTTGCATTTTTCTTCCTTCCCAAATGTCTTTTAGTGATATACGGTTTGTATCCTAGCAACTAAGGCAGCAGCTTAAAATGTCTAGAGGAAGTTCTGTGACATTAGTCCCCCCCCCCCCCTCCCCAACCCCCCCCCCCCCCCCCCCCCCCCCTCAGAACAAACAGTATCCATAACTAAAATGCATTAAAACATAGACACTTAGTTGGATGTTAAGTGGAGACTGTTGCAACTGAAAGCCCCGTAGGATATGTTGTTTGACTCAGCCACGTTCCCTGAGGACGTTTATTTGAGGACGGTCCAATCACTAGTCATCGCTCTGCCCATCCACTGTGAAGGAGATTATGACAGACGACTGATGTTTCCCCATCTCCCCATTTTACATATCAATTCACACTTCCTCATTCCATGTGGAACATTGAACCAACCAGGTAAGAGAACATTCAGCCCGTGCAGATGTACCTTGTTGTTTGCTGAACTGCCTTGTCAAAGTAACACTTCCGAATAAAAAAATAAACAATAGCAAAAAAAAAAAAACTAAAAATAAGCGTCTATTTGTAGTACCACTTTCTTCAAAAGCGTTTTCCTTTACAAAAGAAGAAAAAGGAAACAGCCAATCGTTTGTTCTGTATTAAGTCCAATATAAATGTTTAGATGATATGAGTTCCCTACAGAAGCTATCATGGCACGTTGAGCAAGAAGTCTTCTTCTCATTCAATCATTACAGTACGCTTTTGTCCGTTTATTTTGTTCTTTTTCATACTGCTATGCCTGTGTTAAAAGTCCAAGTCTGTAATGCACCAAAATCACACACAATCCTTTGGAGCATCAGCCTCAGCATCGGCCTCAGCATCAGCCTCAGCATCGGCCTCAGCATCGGCCTCAGCATCGGCCTCAGCATTGGCCTCAGCCTCAACGGTTGGCAGGTGAAGCCCTCTCTGTATGTGTGTGGTGAAGTCGTACTTGTCTGCACAGGCATGCAGGCAGATGCTGCACTGGAAGGGCCCTCCGTCAGCATGGCAGCTCATGTGCAGGGCGTGCATAACCTCATCCAGGAAGAGGATGCCACAGTGGATGCACTTACTGGTCAGCTCATCCTGAGTGCCCTGGTCCACCCTCTCCTTACTGGTCAGCTCGTCCTGAGTGCCCTGGTCCACCCTCTCCTTACTGGTCAGCTCATCCTGAGTGCCCTGGTCCACCCTCTCCTTACTGATCAGCTCATCCTGAGTGCCCTGGTCCACCCTCTCCTTACTGGTCAGCTCATCCTGAGTGCCCTCGTCCACCCTCTCCTTACTGGTCAGCTCGTCCTGAGTGCCCTGGTCCACCCTCTCCTTACAGGTCAGATCATCCTGAGTGCCCTCGTCCACCCTCTCCTTACTGGTCAGATCATCCTGAGTGCCCTGGTCCACCCTCTCCTTACTGGTCAGCTCATCCTGAGTGCCCTCGTCCACCCTCTCCTTACTGGTCAGCTCATCCTGAGTGCCCTCGTCCACCCTCTCTGGCTTGGCTGCAACGTCTGGGGGAGGAAAAGGCTGGGGGGATGCCCCCTCGTCTACTTTCTCCTCTCTTCTCTCCTCCTGCTCTCTATGCTTCTCATCCTCCTTCCCCGCCGTGACCGTGGGCAAGGCGCCGTTACTCCTCTCCTTGACGGTAAAGGCAGAGGCGGTGGAGCCGTTGGCGGACGGTTTGGAATGTTTGATGGCCAGGTCGAGAGGGATGTCGCTTTCGGGGCCGGCGGAGGGCGGGAGAGGGAAGTGTGAGGGCAAGCTAAAGGTGTGGTAAGGCACAAAGCTTTGGCAAGGGTTGGGCAGACCAGGCATGTGGCCTAGGTACTGTGGGTTGCCCGGAACAGACATCTTGTACTTAGTCCAGAAGCGCATCCAGTCGGACTCGCTCTGCAGGTCATTGTGGATGAAGGGCAGGCTGAAGAACGGGTACTGGTACTTCTCGATGGGGCTGCCCGGTGGCGAGTAGCTGGCCTGTTTGGAGGGACGCATGTACTTCTCGATGGGGCTACCTCTCTCGGAGGACAAACTACCCTTCCCCTCCAAGCCCGTGTGATGGACCCCAGCCGAGCCCACCCCGTTCCCCTCCGCCCCTCCCTCTGCAGGGTTCTTGTTGTGTATGTGCAAAGGAGGCATTCGCTTGTGGATCTCCAGGGTTTGGCTAACTAGGAAGGAGTGGGTGGAGCGGGGGCTGGGGTGACCCTTGAACCCAGAGGACCCGCAGGCCTCGTACTGGCCCAGGGAATTCTGAGGCTCCCCTTTACGAGGGACGGGCATTCCTTCCGAGCCTGGCCCATCCTCTCCTGGCCGGCGCTCCAGGGGACTGCCATTGAGGCGCTCCTCGCTGCTGACCCTCTGCTGCTTGGAGCCCACAGGTTCGGAGGGCAGAGGGTCGGGGTTGAGGCGTTCCTCGCTGCTGACCCTCCGCTGCTTGGAGCCCACAGGTTCGGAGGGCGGAGGGTCGGGGTTGAGGCGCTTCCGCGTGCGCCGGCGGATGATCTGCTCGCCGTTGTTCTGCTTGATGATGTTCAGCGGCCGGGGAGTCTGGTGAGAGACAAAGATAGATATTTTATTTATGTATGTATCAAGATATGCATAAAAACATTTACATAAATATGTCCTTAATAATAGGAATTTCATAGTAAGAATATTACCAGAGCATGTCACAACACTAAGGGCTTGATTCAATCCATATCGTCGCTATAGTGTGATTGAAACTTTAAAGGCAATGTTTCCGCGTCCACAGAGACCGCATTCACTGTAAACACTGCATATGTCGGTTCATTTGGAAAAATTCCCTTTAAATTTCAATCATGCTATACTGCGGATCTTCTGCGATATGGATTGAATCAAGCCCTAAAATGATCCCAGAATGACTGCAATATCAAAAGGGGACTCCGCGAGTAAGGCTGTAGTCAGTGTAGCTTAATCCTGACAGTTACAGCTCTTCTGTCCTCCACTGCCCCCCCTCCCGTAACCCCCCCCCCCCCCCCTACACCCTCTGCTCTCCGGCCACCACCCTGTCACAGCTGGACAGACAGGAGACACAAGCACCTGGCCTCCGTCTAGTGCTGACACACAGACAAGCCTTGCCCTAGGGCAGTGCACGTTGTTTATTACAGCCCAATAAGGGGCTAAGGCCTACTGTAAATACTGCAGGAGTGTTGCTGTACTGCAGATGGCACGCAACTGTTTAAATGGGAATTTTTATTTTATTACAAGATCCACAGAATAGTAGATGTGGCCTACAGAATCCACTCATTAACTAGCCACTTATATCTGTTTAGCCACCAGGGAAATACAGAAATCATTAAACAATATATTTTTTTGGTGTGGCCAGCTTAGGGTCATAATTTCTTCGTCATTTCTGTGTTTGTGTGTGATATGACATGCCCCAAGCATTGACTTGAAAAATACAGAAACATCCAGTCTCGTCTGGAGGAGGAAGTCTGTCTGCCTTTAGGGCATATTTGAAATGGAAGACAAAAATGAACATTCTTGCCCTCATTTATCACCTAGGCCTTTCCTTCCAATTCCTTTTCCTGTTCTATTTATTTTTCTCTCCTTCTTGCCACAGGTAGGGTTTGGCATTTACCACCAACTTCTCTCAGGTGACATATCACATGGCAATGCCGACAGACATGTTTTCATACCAACGTTTCCTCACTTTCCATGGAAATCTCCCAGAAATCACTGCGAGCCCAAACTAATGGGCACACGAGAGAGAGAGAGAGAGAGAGAGAGAGAGAGAGAGAGAGAGAGAGAGAGAGAGAGAGAGAGAGAGAGAGAGAGAGAGAGAGAGAGAGAGAGAGAGAGAGAGAGAGAGAGAGAGAGAGAGAGAGAGAGAGAGAGAGAGAGAGAGAGAGAGAGAGAGAGAGAGCATTTTAAATGGAGGTGAGGACATTTCCATTGCTCTGCTCCCTACACATACTGCATATGAAGAAATGACCAGAAGAGAATATGAATTAAAGGGATCAGATTGGCCGCATTGCAGACTGAAGGTGTGAAATGTCCCTGAGGAATCAATCCCACACCATACACACCATACCGCTGCCTCTCAGCTTGTCTTTGTGATGGACAATCTGTTGTCATGTTCCTGGGGAAAGGAAACCAATCATTTCAACCCCCAAAATGGGGGGGGTAAAAAAATAAATGAAATAATCCACAGTTAGGAAGACAGGAAAAAGGGAAGCCTAGTATTATCCCTCCCTAGTTACATACAGTACGGTTATTTATTCAGAAACACGGAGCAGAGTATGTGAGCGGAGTTGAGAGGTTGGAAATCCCGCTCATTGCTCCATGTCCTTTTCAACCGCTCTGCTAAAACCCACTACTCACTCACAGGGAGAAAAAACTGTAGCTCCAAATTGGCTCCATTCATTAAAATCACAATTTAACCAACAACCCATCTATTGTTGTGATGGATCTACCATTTCGTGAAACCAAATCATATGATTTGAATGAAAAGTTTTTGAATAAACATGAACATTTAATGTAAGAAGCTCACCATTTTAAATAGGCTACATGTCATATTAAACAGCATATAAACACTTGAAATAGGTCAGGAGACAGACAGAGTCTAAGAAGGCTATATGATTTCAATTATTTCAAGGCTATAGCCTACAAAGAAATACACTGTGAGTGTGACACCCTAGGATGGTAGGCAGTCAGGGACATTAGGCCCTCAGCATTTAAACAACATTTCTTTGTATTAAATCATTATAGTCTATAAATTGTGCATACAGGCTGTGACTTCGTCAACTTAGAATAAAATACAAATGAAATAAAAAACATCTTATTAGGCTCAGTCTATCTTTAAAAACATTTTTAGAAACACGAGTTTGTCCAGTCTGTGGCTTCAGGCTCATGTGATGGTATCTGGAGAGCCGGCCAGCAGCGGGGAATATCCTCTCCACACTTGCAGAGGCACTGGGGATGCTAAACACCCTTTAGGCCACTCGTGCCAGGCGGCGCAGAGATGCAGAGTTGTTTTTACATTTTTCAATAGATAGGCCTAAAGTTTTTAAGGCAAAATAACCCAATCAAATCAGAAAGTTCCTTGAATGTTGGAAATGCCAGGCCTATTGGGCCAAAATCAATTATGGCCTATTGTAAAGATAATAGAACAGAAATGAATGAAACGTTTAAGAGATCTGATTTTTGTTTATAAATACTTTGGTACAATGACACACTTAATTAGCTACCCACCTCGTTCCTTTCTTTTAGCATGTGCACGTAGTAAGTACACCATCATGCTTTGGGGATATGAGTCTTTTCAGATTCCACAATGATTCTTTAGTTGTGGATAATACATCACTGCACTCCCTCTCTTGGTTCTCATCTTTGTAAGTCACCTTGTTTTAGCACCTGTGTGTTTTATCAGTTTCTTTATGAAAAGGTTGTATTTACAATGGTGTTTGTTCTTGTGACAACAGGTCTCACATGTTGCTGCGATGATTGAACACTGATCACCCAGTAGATATGGGAGTTTATCACAAGTGGATTTGTTTTTGAATTCTTTGTGGTTCTGTGTAATCTGAGGGACATATGTGTCTCTAATTTGGTCATATATTTGGTAGGAGGTTAGGAAATGCGGCTCAGTTACCATCTCATTTTGTGGGCAGTGTGCACGTAGCCTGTCTTCTCTTGAGAGCCAAGTCTGCCTACGGCGGCCTTTCTCAATAGCAAGGCTATGCTCACTGAGTCTGTACATAGTCAAAAATGTCCTTCATTTTGGATCAGTCACAGTGGTCAGGTATTCTGCCACTGTCTACTCTCTGTTTAGGTGCAAAAAGCATTCTACTTTGCTCAGTTTTTCTGTAAATTCTTTTCAATGTGTCAAGTAATTATCTTGTTGTTTTCTCATGATTTAGTTGGGACTCTTCTCCAGGTTCATCTCTCTGTAGGTGATGGCTTTGTTAGGGAAGGTTTGGGAATCACTTCCTTTTAGGTGGTTGTAGAATTTAACCACTCTTTTCTGGATTTGGATAATTAGCGGGTATCGGCCTAATTATGCCCTGCATGCATTATTTCGTGTTTTACATTGTACACTGAGGATATTTTAGCAGAATTCTGCATGCAGAGTCTCAATTTGGTGTTTGTCCCATTTTGTGAATTCGATAATAGGCAATGGGTTCTATAACTGATTCAAGTATTTTTAGCCAGATCCTAATTGGTATGTTTTTTTATGTTCCTTTTGATGGCATAGAAGGCATTTCTTGCCTTGTCTCTCAGATCGTTCACAGCTTTGTGGAAGTTACCTGTGGTGCTGATGTTTAGGCCAAGGTATGTATAGTTTTTTGTGTGCTCTAGGACAATGGTGTCTAGATGGAAATTGTATTTGTGGTCATGGCGACTGGACCTTTTTTGAAACCCCATTATTTTTGTCTTACTGAGATTTACTGTCAGGGCCCAGGTCTGTCAGGGCCCAGGTCTGTCAGAATCTGTGCAGAAGATCTAGGTGCTGCTGTAGGCCCTCCTTGATTGTGGACAGAAGAACCATATCATCAGCAATTTGACTTCGGATTCTAGTAGGTTGAGGCCGGGTGCTGCAGACTGTTCTGGTGCCCTCGCCAATTCATTGATATATATGTTGAAGAGGGTGGGGATTAAGCTGCATCCCTGTCTCACCCCCGGCCCTGTGGAAAGTAATGTGTGTTTTTTGCCAATTTTAACCACATGCTTGCTGTTTGTGTACATGGATTTTATAATGTTGAAATTTTTTTCACAATCACCAATTTCCATCAATTTGTATAGCAGACCGTCATGCCAAATTGAATCAAAAGGTTTTTTGAAATCAACAAAGCATGAGAAGACTTTGCCTTTGTTTTGGTTTGTTTGTTTGTCAATTAGGGTGTGCAGGGTGAATACGTGGTCTGTCATACGGTAATTTGGTAAAAATCAAATTTGACATTTGCTCAGTACATTGTTTTCACTGATGAAATGTACGAATCTGCTGTTAATGATAAGGCAGGATTTTCCCAAGGTTGCTGTTGACCCATATCCCACGGTAGTTATTGGGGTCAAATTTGTCTCCACTTTTGTGGATTGGGGTGATCAGTCCTTGATTCCAAATATTGGGGAATATGCCAGAGCTGAGGATGATGTTAAAGAGTATAGCCATTTGGAATTGGTGGTCTGAATATTTTATCAGTAAATTTAGGATACCATCAACCCCACAGGCCTTTTGGGGTTTTAGAATTTGTATTTTGTCCTGTAGTTTATTCAATGTAATTGGATAATGCCGTGGGTTCTGGCAGTCTCTAATAGTTGATTCTAAGATTTGTATTTGATCATGTATATGTTTCTGCTGTTTGTTCTTTGTTATAGAGACAAAAAGATTGGAAAAGTGGTTTATCCATACATCTGTTTTGGATAGATAACTCTTCATGTTGTTGTTTGTTTAGAGTTTTACAAACACTGACACAGGAGACAACCACCCACAAAACCCAACACCAAACAGGCTACCTAAATATGGTTCCCAATCAGAGACAATGACTAACACCTGACTCTGATTGAGAACCATATCAGGCCAAACATAGAAATAGACAAACCAGACACACAACATAGAATGCCCACCCAGCTCACGTCCTGACCAACACTAAAACAAGGAAAACACACAAGAACGAGACACTTTAACGGTATTCTTCTCAGTTATTTTAGTAATTTTTTTTACGAGAAAGAAACTAAACAAATTAAGAACAGAATTGACGTTGCTTTATTTTCTGAAATGTAAAACAAATAAAACAAACAATTATTTACAGCAAAATAAACAGCAATATTTTGATCAAATCACTATTTTAGACTCTAATGTTGTGATGATGGAAATGTAAAACAAATGAAATAAACAATACTTTCCTGCTAAATAAAATACAGTTGTAGAGAACAACATGGGTGGGGCCTGCAGGTAGGCTGCAGAAGGACTAACAGTTCTTAGCAGTTCTTCTGGAGAAAGATCAACATATTTTCCGTATCTGGCAGAAGTCGGGACCTCTCCTGGCTTATTGTGTTCCCTGCAGTCAAAAATACCCTCTCGCTAGGTGTGGAAGAGGCTTGAGCACAGAGGTTTGCTTGTTGCAATGTTTGTGAGGGGCAGAGTAGCTCTCTTCTCCCACCACTACATCACAGGATCTTCAGCCATGGGGATGGGAGGCAGGCCTTTGTAGAGCTCCACCTCTAGGTCAACACGCTCACTGAGGGTGAGGGACGAGGTGTCCTGTTGGATCGTCAACCTCAACTCCCTGTCCTCCTCTGAGAACAGCTCCTCCAAGGCACTCCTTGTTTTGTTCTGTCTCCTCCATTTCCTCTCCGTCTCCTTCAGACTCCTCCTGTTGCTGGTGCTCTGTGTCTGTCTGCTCCGGCTCCTCTGACAGCCCTGGTGTTGTTCCGGTCACATTGGCCTCAACAGTTGCCTTCCTCAGCCTGTCCCAGGAGGCGTCACTCACCGGCCTCACTTTTAAATCTGGGGTCCATTGCATCATCACATCAAGGATGAGTGAGTGTTGCAGAAGGCCTGAAACAATTTTTTTTATTTTTTATATTTAATTACCGCACACTTGAATATCAAATTAAATTGTTAAATGTCAGAATTTCAAAATAATACTTTAATAGATTGAACTGGCTTCTTACCAAAGAGCTGCTGCTTTTCCTTCAAGACTGTTTTGGAAATCGAGGATCTCTTGAACCACACGACCACTGCTCTGATTGGGGCAGGACATCGAGGATCTCTTGAACCACACGACCACTGCTCTGATTGGGGCTGGACATGGAGGATCTCCTGAACCACACGACCACTGCTCTGATTGGGGCAGGACATCAAGGATCTCTTGAACCACACGACCACTGCTCTGATTGGGGCTGGACATGGAGGATCTCTTGAACCACACGACCACTGCTCTGATTGGGGCTGGACATGGAGGATCTCTTGAACCACATGACCACTGCTCTGATTGGGGCTGGACATCGAGGATCTCTTGTACCACATGACCACTGCTCTGATTGGGGCTGGACATCGAGGATCTCTTGTACCACATGACCACTGCTCTGATTGGGGCTGGACATCGAGGATCTCTTGTACCACATGACCACTGCTCTGATTGGGGCTGGACATCGAGGATCTCTTGTACCACATGACCACTGCTCTGATTGGGGCTGGACATCGAGGATCTCTTGTACCACATGACCACTGCTCTGATTGGGGCTGGACATCGAGGATCTCTTGAACCACACGACCACTGCTCTGATTGGGGCTGGACATGGAGGATCTCCTGAACCACACGACCACTGCTCTGATTGGGGCTGGACATGGAGGATCTCTTGAACCACATGACCACTGCTCTGATTGGGGCTGGACATGGAGGATCTCTTGAACCACATGACCACTGCTCTGATTGGGGCTGGACATGGAGGATCTCTTGAACCACATGACCACTGCTCTGATTCAGGCTGCCCATTTATCAATGGAAGTCATTTAGTAGATTTTCCGAGCTGCCAGATTCAGTGTGTGTGTGCAAAGCATCCTATTTTTAGGATGTGTAGCCTCTTGATGGCAACATCCATATTAACAGCATTATCAACAGTCACAGCTACAATCTTGCTTGGCTCTCTCTCAAACTCATCAAGAATGTCTGAGAGCTCCTCTGCCACTACCAGTTTGCGATTTGTACACTGCCCTGGTGTGGATGACCTTCTGTTTTACACTGTCCTGGTGTGGATGACTGCCCTGGTGTGGAGGATCTTCTGTTTTACACTGCCTTGGTGTGGATGACTGCCCTGGTGTGGATGATCTTCTGTTCTACACTGCCCTGGTGTGGAGGACCTTCTGTTCTACACTGCCCTGGTGTGGAGGACCTTCTGTTTAACACTGTCCTGGTGTGGATGACCTTCTGTTTAACACTGTCCTGGTGTGGATGACCTTCTGTTGTACACTGTCCTGGTGTGGAGGACCTTCTGTTTAACACTGTCCTGGTGTGGATGACTGCCCTGGTGTGGAGGACCTTCTGTTTTACACTGTCCTGGTGTGGATGACCTTCTGTTTAACACTGTCCTGGTGTGGATGACCTTCTGTTTTACACTGTCCTGGTGTGGAGGATCTTCTGTTTAACACTGCCCTGGTGTGGATGACCCTCTGTTGTACACTGCCCTGGTGTGGAGGACCTTCTGTTTAACACTGTCCTGGTGTGGATGACCTTCTGTTTTACACTGCCCTGGTGTGGAGGACCTTCTGTTTAACACTGCCCTGGTGTGGAGGACCTTCTGTTTAACACTGCCCTGGCTTGTGTAGGGCACTGTAACAGTGAGATAGTGGTCTTAACAGAGGCTGGTCCACCCATCTGATGAGATGGCCAGCTTTGGCACCTCCTTCAGCTCAGTGATCACATTGATCTTTTCTGCACCATACCAGGTAGGAAGTAACTCCTGGAGGGAGGGGTATATTTGGGGTTGAGTGCCTTGCTCATCTCCCTACAGTAAAAAACTATATAGTTTTCATGTGTTGAATTATCATTATCATTATTGAATGTTTGTGTTGTTATGTGTTGTGGAGTGATGGGACTAACATACAACCCTTTTATACCACTATATCCTAAACATGAATACAACTCAATACATATTGACAGACTGTTACCCAAAGCCCTTGGACTCCACTGTTGCAAAGGGGTGTAGGCCTTTCACTATGAATTTGGAGACGGCTAGGTGGCACTCATTCCCCCTCTCCTCAGTCATCCTCCCACTAGCTACCAGCGTGAAGGGGCTGTGGCCTGGTCTTTGGCTTGGACCAGCGGTATTAGAGGGAGGAGTGGATTGGTTCATTGTAAATGCAACTTTAACAAAAAAGGGTGATTGAATCAGCTGGCTAATGGTTCCTTTTGATCAGGAACCCATGTTCACATAATCTAGTTAACTCTGTGTGTGGGCTCTAGGCTGCTAGCATACATACCTAACGGAGATGTCACGTTCTGACCTTAGTTCCTTTGTTTTATCTTTGTTTTAGTATGGTCAGGGCGTGAGTTGGGGTGGGCAGTCTATGTTTGTTTTTCTAGGTTGTTATATTTCTATGTGTTGGGCCTATCATACTTAGGTAGCCTGTTTTCCCCATTTTGGTTGTGGGTGTTTATTTTCTGTTCTGTGTTTTGTTGCACCGTTCAGGACTGTTCGTTTGTCGTGTAATGTTTTTGGTTCAGAATTCATTCTTTATTAAATTACAATGAATACTTACCACGCTGCACCTTGGTCTTCTCTTTCTCCCGACGACAACCCTTACAGGAGATCAGACAACGAGGGATGAACTACGAGCCAGTACATGATGCACTTTCCATAGATGTTTGGACAGATTGCTCGTGTTTTCCACCCTTATAAGAAAAAGTCTTGTTGCACTTGTGGTAACGAGCATTGGCAGCATCGACTCTGGTGAAGTGTAACCACACTTTTGAACATTTAGTTCTCTCCTCCAATGTCACTAATTAAGAGCAGGGTCTTTCGTGTGTGTGTGTGTGTGTGTGTGTGTGTGTGTGTGTGTGTGTGTGTGTGTGTGCGTGCGCTGTAGCGTGTGAGAGACACAGGCTCCGCGTGAGAGAGAGATCTCTCTTCTGGATTGGGAGTAGTGACAACGCATTATAGACGAATGTCTTAATCATATTGCAAATTAGAAACGGTTGGTGAGATAAAATGTGCAAGATAACGTTTAGCAATAATTGTAGCAATTGTAGCAATTATTGTAGCAATAATAAATAGGAAATCTTAATTTCTTCAGAACCGATAACATAAGATCTTATCAATACTACGGTCTTTCATAATTTAGCCTCGGGGCCCGTTTAATACCGGGTTTTGGCACCCATCCCTACTCATGATTGAGCATAGTTCTGTTGACGTAGAGTGTGATGTTGTCAGTGGTCTGACTGTGAACGCTCTAAGAGATTCTGGGTTGAGGTCAGTGATAAAGTAGTCTACAGTACTACTACCAAGAGATGAGCTACAGGTGCATCTACCGTACTACCATCGAAGTCTACCATTGACAAGGTACATACCCAGCGTCTGACAGAGCTGCAGAAGTTGTGACCCATTTTTTTGTTGGTTATGTTGTCGTAGTTGTATCTAGGGGGGCATATGGGGGAGGGAATGCTGTCACCTCCAAGTAGGTGTTTGCCCCCCTGTGTGCTGAGGGTGTCAGGTTCTTGTTCAGTTCTGGCATTTAGGTCACCACAGATTAGTACATGTCCTTGGGCCTGTAAATGGTTGATCTCCCCTCTAGGATGGAGAAGTTGTCATCGTTAAAGTATGGGCATTCTATTGAGGGGATACATGAGGACATTTTTCTCTGTTGAGAATCATTTTCTTATTCATTTCTATCCAGATGTAAAATGATCCTGTTTTGACTCATTTAATAGAGTCAGTTAGGTCTGCTCTGTACCAAATTAGCATACCCCCTGAGTTTCTTCCCGGTTTCACACCTGGTAGTTTGGTGGATGGGACTACCAGCCCTCTGTAACATAGAGAACAACCATAGTGTCTAGTGTTGTTTTTGGGTGGTTTAGGTCCGGACCATCACCGTCGCTCTCTCTCTCTGTCTCTGTCTCTACCTCTGTCTCTCTCTCTCTCTCACTACCTCCGTCTCTCTCTCTCTAACTTTCTTTCTCTCTCAGCCAGCTGTCAAGGCTGTCTGTCTGGAGCAGGAGGAGAGGAGAAGCAGAAGATGATTCAGACCAGAAGAAAGAAAGACTGCCCTCTACTGACCGGAACATTCTGAACCCACACAGCCATGGACGCTCTTTGTCCTCCCTTCTCTCTGTCTCTGACTTTCTCTCAATTCAATTAAATTTAAGGGCTTTATTGTCATGGGAAACATATGTTTACATTGCCAAAGCAGGTGAAGTAGATAATAAACAAAAGTGAAATGAACAATAAAATGTACAGTAAACATTACAGCCAGACATTCCAAAAGAATAGACTTTTCAAATCTGTCTCTCTGTCTCTTTCTCTCTCTGTGTGTCTCTCTGTGTCTCTTTCTCGCTCTCTCTCTTTCTGTGTCTCTTTATCGCTCTCTCTGTTTCTGTGTCTCTTTCTCTCTCTCTCTGTGTCTGTCTCTCTCTCTCTGTCTCTATCTCTCTGTCTCTCTCTCTCTGTTTCTCTCTCTCTGTTTCTCGCTGTCTCTCTCTTTCTGTCTCTTTCTCACTCTCTCTGTCTCTGTGTCTCTCTCTCTCTGTCTGTCTCTCTGTGTGTCTCTGTCTCTCTCTCTCTGTGTCTCTTTCTCTCTCTCTCTGTGTCTGTCTCTGTCTCTCTGTGTCTCTCTCTTTCTCTCTCTGTCTCTCTCTTTCTCTCTCTCTCTCTCTCTCTCTCTCTCTCTCTCTCTCCCTTTCTCTCTATTTCTCTGTGTCCCACTGTCTCTGTGTCTTTGTCTCAATTCGTCTCTCTATGTGTCTCTCTGTCTCTCTCCCTCTCTCTGTCTCTCTCTCTCTGTCTCTCTCTCTCAATTAATTTCTCCATGTTTCTCTCTCTGTCTCTCTCTCTCTCTCTTTCTGTGTCTGTCTCTCTCTGTGTCTGTCTCAATTCGTCTCTCTGTGTCTCTCTCTCTCTCTCTCTCTGTCTCTTTGTTTGTCTGTGTCTCTGTGTGTGTATGTCTGTCTCTCTCTCTCTCTCTGTGTCTTTGTCTCAATTCGTCTCTCTATGTGTCTCTCCCTCGCAATTCAATTGAATTGAATGAGGGCACAATGGAAATATTTATATATTGCAAAAGCTTTGGAGATATACAATATTAACATCATTGAAATAATAATAATCAATATTGTCAACGTGACAACAGCAACAACAATAATCAAGGGTGAAAATAACCACACAATGAACAATAACAATAACAATGGCATAGAGGACATTTGCAGGTTGGTTGGTTTATCAATCACTGTCCCTCAGGCAGCAATGTAGGTATTTCAACTTCAATTAGTTTTTAATGGCGTAGAATGCCCTGTAATATCTCTCGCAGATCATTCACTGCCTCATTAAGGCATCCAGAGCTTAAACCTAAGTAATTGTAGTGTTTGGAGTACTCTATATATTTTGTACCAATTGAGAACTTTGGTCTAATTCCCTGAGATCTGGACCTTCTCTGGAAAATCAGACTTTTCTGTATTTTTAGGGTTTACTAGCAGGTCCCAGGTCTCTCTCGCTCTCTCTCATTTTTCTGCAGAGAGATCCAAGTCTAGTAAAAGTTCATGACATGTTTAGCCAACAGTTAGACAACAGATTGACAGTGTAATGCCATAGACAAAGGAAGGTGGGTGGAAGACGCAGACAGAAGAAAGGTCATCTTCATTCTGCCACCTTCTTGACCTTTTATTTGACTTCCTACGATAGCTCATAATTATCTCTCTTACAGGATGTTCCGTCTAAAACAACCCTTCAACCTATTCACCTGCTCACGTGATGCATCATGCATCTACTTCCATACTGCCGTTGTGTCTGTCTAGACCGTTAGGTCGGTGGTCCCCTGCTGTTGTGAACCAGAGCCTGTGTGTCATGCATTAGAGATCTCTCACTGGCATCATCTACCATACACAAAGGCCTACACAATACAAAAGCTTTGGTATTTCCAGGCTCCATAAGTGGATAAGTGATTAACCTTTAATGTAGCTACCTTTCTCATTGTGATATGAATGCCGTCTATGTTGCCTCACTCCTCACAAAGCTAGTGCTTTCATCATTGACTGTGTCCCAAATGGCACCCTATTCCTTATATAGTGCCCTACTGTTGACCAGGGCACATAGAGAGCCTCATAAGGCTTTGGTCAACAGTAGTGCACTACGTAGATAATAAGGTACTGTGTGTCTCCGTTGTCAGCAGCAGAACTTTTCAGAACGGTTCAGGAGACCTTTAGGAGTATGCCATTCATTGTTTTCTGTCAGCGTGATGGACGGAGGAGTGCACTTTGGCAACTGTAAACAGAGACTCTTCAGACTAAACAAAGTAATGCTGCTACCTCGTTGAGTTTTTACATCTGTAAAGACAGAGACAGACTGTTCAGACAGAACAAAGTAGTTGAGGAACTCACACATACAGTAGGTCCTACGCTCCTCACTGCCTGTCAGGTGCTATTATGTTCTAAGAGTCCAGACATAAATTACAGGCCCACTACAGCACCAGTTTATGAGCTGCTATTATGAAATGATTTCTGTACAGCATATAAATGTTTTATTCAAAACTATATAAATACTACTGGAACATCCACTGCCAAGATGTGAAAGACAGGGATTGGCCGGGTAGATGAACATGCCTGCAGATGAAAACGTCATCATCTCTGATTGATTGCAGACCTTCTAAAAAACAAGCGATGTAACGTTCTGTTAAACGATGCCCTCTATACACTCTTACACAGAGGGTTCTACATGTAACCCAAAAGGGTTCTACCGTGGACCAAAAACGGTTCTCCTATGGGGACAGCCGAAAAAAACATTTTGGAACCCTTTTTTTCCAAGAGTATTCTGCTGCAACATCGGGGTCGTTTCCGGTGAGGATGGAACGAACAAGATACCATAACTCAGCCCCCCACTGAGAGGAGCGGAGGAACAAAGAAACTCAGGACAACAGACAATCTGGACTCAGAGTGAGTGTTGTGCAAAATGATGGGAAACTCTCATTTATCAGAATCCTCTCCAAGTCATTTATAAGAATCCTCTCCAAGATATGTATTAGAATCCTAGTAATTTATTAGAATCCTCTCCAAAGTAATTTATTAGAATCCTCTCCAAGTCATTTATTAGAATCCTCTCCAAGTCATTTATAAGAATCCTCTCCAAGATATTTATTAGAATCCTAGTAATTTATTAGAATCCTCTCCAAAGTAATTTATTAGAATCCTCTCCAAGTCATTTATTAGAATCCTCTCCAAGTCATTTATTAGAATCCTCCCCAAGTCATTTATTAGAATCCTCTCCAAGTCATTTATTAGAATCCTCTCCAAGTCATTTATTAGAATCCTCCCCAAGTCATTTATTAGAATCCTCTCCAAGTCATTTATTAGAATCCTCTCCAAGTCATTTATTAGAATCCTCCCCAAGTCATTTATTAGAATCCTCTCCAAGTAATTTATTAGAATCCTCTCCAAGTCAATTATTAGAATCCTCTCCAAGTCATTTATTAGAATCCTCTCCAAGTCATTTATTAGAATCCTCTCCAAGTCATTTATTAGAATCCTCTCCAAGTCATTTATTAGAATCCTCTCCAAGTCATTTATTAGAATCCTCCCCAAGTCATTTATAAGAATCCTCTCCAAGATATTTATTAGAATCCTAGTCATTTATTAGAATCCTCTCCAAGTCATTTATTAGAATCCTCTCCAAGTCATTTATTAGAATCCTTTCCAAGTCATTTATTAGAATCCTTTCCAAGTCATTTATTAAAATCCTCCCCAAGTCATTTAATAGAATCCTCTCCAAGTCATTTATTAGAATCCTCCCCAAGTCATTTAATAAAATCCTCCCCAAGTCATTTAATAAAATCCTCCCCAAGTCATTTATTAGAATCCTCTCCAAGTTATTTATTAGAATCCTCTCCAAGTCATTTATTAGAATCCTCCCCAAGTCATTTAATAGAATCCTCTCCAAGTCATTTATTAGAATCCTCCCCAAGTCATTTAATAAAATCCTCCCCAAGTCATTTAATAAAATCCTCCCCAAGTCATTTAATAGAATCCTCTCCTCTCTCAAGTCATTCATTGGTGGCTAGTGGACCATGTATCAGTTATACAACCCAAATTGATAAATAAATGACTGCAGACTATATCTCCTCAACAACAACTAAACTAAGCAAAAAAAGAAACGTCCTGTCACTGTCAACTGTGTTTATTTTCAGCAAACTTAACATGTGTAAATATGTGTATGAACATAACAAGATTCAACAACTGAGACATAAACTGAACAAGTTCCACAGACATGTGACTAACAGAAATTTAATAATGTGTCCCTGAACAAAGGGGGGGGGGTCAAAATCCAAAGTAACAGTCAGTATCTGGTATGGCCAACAGCTGCATTAAGTACTGCAGGGCATCTCCTCCTCATGAACTGCACCAGATTTGCCAGTTCTTGCTGTGAGATGTTACCCGACTCTTCCACCAAGGCACCTGCAAGTTCCCGGACATTTCTGGGGGGAATGGCCCTAGCCCTCACCCCCCGATCCAACAGGTCCCAGACGTGCTCAATGGAATGGAGATCCTGGCCATGGCAGAACACTGACATTACTGTCTTGCAGGAAATCATGCACAGAACAAGCAGTATGGCTGGTGGCATTGTCTTGCTGGAGGGTCATGTCAGGATGAGCCTGCAGGAAGGGTACCACATGAGGGAGGAGGATGTCTTCCCTGTAACGCGCAGTGTTGAGATTGCCTGCAATGACAACAAGCTCAGACCGATGATGCTGTGACACACTGCCCCAGACAATGCGGACCCTTCACGTCCAAATTGATCCCGCAAATTGATCCCAATTGTGCATTCCTGGTGTATCTTGGGCAGTTGTTGTTGCCATCCTGTACCTGTCCCGCAGGTGTAATGTTCGGTTGTACTAATCCTGTGCAGGTGTTGTTACACGTGGTCTGTCACTGCGAGGACGACCAGCTGTCTGCCCTGTTTCCCTGTAGCGCTGTTTTAGACGACACACAGTACGGACATTGCAATTTATTGCCCTGGCCACATGTGCAGCCCTCATGCCTCCTTGCAGCATGCCTAAGGCACGTTCACACAGATGAGCAGGGACCCTGGGCATTTTTTTTGTGTGTTTTTCAGAGTCAGTGGAAAGGCCCCTTTAGTGTCCTAAGTTTTCATAACTGTGACCTTAATTGCCTACCTTCTGTAAGCTGTTAGTGTCTTAACAATCGTTCCACAGGTGCATGTTCATTAATTGTTTATGGTTCATTGAACAAGCATGGGAAACCGATGTTTCTTTTTTTGCTGAGTTTAGCTAGGAGACGTAACAACCAGCAACACATAACTAGAAGACATGCATGTTAAGAGGAGACCAGAGACCAGAGTCACAGATGAGCAGAGTATCACTGAGTTGTATCTCCAATGGAGATATAGGGATATATATATTCCCCACCCCATTCCCTATATAGGGATATATATAGGGAATAGGGTGCCATTGGGGATGCAGTCTGAGATAGATCGGCGTCAACCACAGTTATTTCCAACATGTCTAATGGTGGATTGCTGTAAAACCAACTTAATAGTGAATCATAAAAATAAGAAATTCTCCTGGTGCACAAACATAATACAGTATATGACAGATATCAGATCTTAATGTGAGCCAGTTTGCTACAGCAGGAAAATAATCCAGTAGGAACTGAAGTATAATTTTTTATGTGGATTATAATTAATGGACATTTTTGTAGGGGGGACAAATCAAGTCTGAAATCTCAAAGTGGAAATTACAGACTTTAGAAGCCTTTTTAAAACTCAAATACACTACAAGTTTGTAGTGTAATACAATTGTCAGAAAGGAAATAGTGATCAAATAAAGATCTAGTACTAATCTGTCTCAGTTATAAGAAAATTATGGCATGTAAAGTTTTTCAATCAATGGTATTTCACCCAGTAGATATGGGAGTTTATCAAAATTGGGTTTTTTTTTTCAAATTCTTTGTGGATCTGTGTAATCTGAGGGAAATATGTGTCTCTAATATGGTCATACATTTGGTTAGGAAGTGCAGCTCAGTATCCACCTCATTTTGTGGGCAGTGTGCACATAGCCTGTCTTCTCTTGAGAACCAGGTCTGCCTTCGGCGGCCTTTCTCAATAGCAAGGCACTGCTCACTGAGTCTGTATATAGGTAAAGCTTTCCTTAAATTTGAGTCATTCACAGTGGTCAGGTATTCTGTCACTGTGTACTCTCTGTTTTGGGCCAAATAGCATTCTAGTTTGCTCTGTTTTTTAAATGAATTATTTCCATATATCTCTCTCTGTCTATTTCTCTCTCTCTTTCTCTCTTTGACTATGGTAGGCCTAGTCTGCTGGTCTGGAGCTGGTTTAGACCACCAGGTAGCCTGGCCAGTGAAAGGGCTCTCTGGAGCATGTCTCTCTCTTTCAACCTCCGTCTCTCTCCCTCTGTCTATTTTCTCTCTATCTCTCCATCTCTTTGACTGTGGTAGGCCTGGTTTGCTGGTCTGGAGCTGGTTTAGACCACCATGTGGCCTGGCCAGTGAAAGGGCTCTCTGAAGCTTGTCCCTCTCTCTCTGGCCCAGTCGACCACACCGACTCAGGGAGCCTCCTGTATAGATCCACCCGCCACCCAGGCAGTCGGTCCAGTCGCCTTCAGGCCAGGCAACACAGCCTAGAACACTGCACACTGGGCTTAAAAGGACTGGCGGACTCTGTGGACTCTACCCTAGTCATAACTGAATTACTGAGATTAAACATCAAAATGAGTGAAGTGCGCAGACAAAGGCCTTCTTGTTTCCGAGGGGTAAATCCTCACATGATGTCACATTTGCTTACCCATATGTTTGCCCAGACACTATTTAATTTCAAAGAGCATTGAGAAGTACGTCTTGGAAAGTTCCAGCCCATGGTGGTTTAATAAAAAATCTACAGCTTGTGTATTCAAAACCAAAAATGAACTCTAAAAGAAGTATAGAGAGGACCAGTTGTAAAGTCCTTCAATGATTGAGTACATTGACTTATTCCGGAATAACATGATGAAGTCCGTAACACAATGGACATCTCCTCTTCGGTAGAGAGAAACAAACTACACATTCAATCTAAAATATTGAGCCATTTTATCCTCACTTTCAAGTCCAAAAAAAAGGATTTTCCATCATTTTACTAAAATCAAACTCCCATTTTAATGACAAATTCTACTGAGCACAACCCCAAATGGATAGAGGCATATCTACTGTACATCATTATGATCCTTACGTTCCCATGTTACATTCCCATGATGCCTCTTTCTGCATCAGTGTCACCACAAGGTGAGGTCACAGCCTTTGAATGAGGGAATGTGAGAACGGATTAGGAGAGTGAGAGAGAGAGAGAGAGAGAGAGAGAGATAGATAGAGAGCTAGAGATAGAGCGAGAGAGGAGAGAGTGAGCGAGCGAGGTCACAGCCTTTGACTGAGGGAATGAGTGAACGAAGGGGGAGAGAGAGAGAGAGAGAGAGAGAGAGAGAGAGAGAGAGAGAGAGAGACAGACAGACAGCGAGAGAACGAGAGAGAGAGACAGAGAGAGAGAGAGAGCCCACTGACACCCCTATCAGACCACAACAAAATCATAGTCTACTTGAACAGAGCAATACTCAATCATGAGGTATCAAAGCCAAAGGAACTGAGTAACATTAAGAAATGCTATAGATGGAAGGAATGCAGTTTGGAAACCTACCAAAAAACAATTAGGCAACAACAAATTCAATCCCTTTCAGACAATTTCCTATGTAAAACGTTCCACTGTAATAGTCAAGGTGTAAACTTGTCAGTAGAAAATCTTAACAGTATATTTGACCTCTCAATTAACAACAATGACAAATGCTTTGATGAAGAATGCAAAAATATAAGAAAAAAATTGAGAAACCTGTCCAACCAAAAACATAGAGACCCGGAAAACCTGAGTCAACGCCTTCACTATGGTGAATCACTAAAACAATACAGAAATACACTACGGAAAAAGAAGAAACAGCACATCAGAAATCAGCTCAATGTAATTGAAGAATCCATAGACTCTAACCACTTCTGGGAAATTGGAAAACACTAAACAAACAACAACACAAATAATTATCTATCCAAAATGGAGATGTATGGGTAAACCACTTCTCTAGTCTTTTTGGCTCGATAACAAAGAATAAGGAGCAAAAACATATACATAATCAATTACGAATCTTAGAATCAACTATTAAAGACTACCAGAACCCACTGGATTCTCCAATTACCTTGAATGAGCTACAGGACAAAATATAAACCCTCCAACCCAAAAAGGCATGTGGTGTTGATGGTATCCTTAATGAAATGATGAAATATACAGACAACAAATTCCAATTGGCTATACTAAAACTCTTTAACATCATACTTAGCTCTGGCATCTTCCCCAATATTTGGAACCAAGGACTGATCACCCCAATCCACAAAAGTTGAGAAAAATTTGACCCCAATAACTACCGTGGGATATGCGTCAACAGTAACCTTGGGAAAATCTTCTGCATTATCATTAACAGCAGACTCATTTCCTCAATGAAAACAATGTACTAAGCAAATGTCAAATTGGCTTTTTACCAAATTACCGTACAACTTACCATGTATTCACCCTGCACACCCTAATTGACCACCAAACAAAGCCAAACAAAGGCAAAGTCTTCTCATGCTTTGTTGATTTCAAAAAAGCCTTCGACTCAATTTGGCATGAGGGTCTGCTATACAAATTGATGGAAAGTGGTGTTGGGGGTAAAACATACAACATTATAAAATCCATGTACACAAACAACAAGTGTGCGGTTAAAATTGCCAAAAAAACACACATTTCTTCCCACAGTGCCATGGGGTGAGACAGGGATGCAGCTTAAGCCCCACCCTCTTCAACATATATATCAACGAATTGGAGCGGGTGCTAGAAAAGTCTTCAGCACCCGGCCCCACCCTACTAGAATCTGTAGTCAAATGTCTACTGTTTGCTGATGATCTGGTGCTTCTGTCACTAACCAAGGAGGGCCTACAGCAGCACCTAGATCTTCTGCACCGATTCTGCCAGACCTGGGCCCTGACAGTAAATCTCAGTAAGACCAAAATAATGGGGTTCTAAAAAAGGTCCAGTTGCCAGGACCACAAATTCCATCGACACACCGCTGCCCTAGAGCACACAGAAAACTATACATACCTCGGCCTAAACATCAGCTCCACATGTAACTTCCACAAAGCTGTGAAGGATCTGAGAGACAAGGCAATAAGGATCTTCTACACCATCAAAAGGAACATAAATTCAACATCCCAAATAGGATCTGGCTAAAAACACAAGAATCAGTTATAGAACCCATTGCCCTTCGTGGTTGTAATATCTGGGGTCCGCTCACCAACCAAGAATTCATAAAATGGGACAAACACCCAAAAAGTTATTCTACAAAAAACATCCCCCGTGTACAGCGTAAAACACCAAATAATGCATGCAGAGCAGAATTAGGAAGATACTAACTCACAGAAAATAGTATTAGATTCATTCTCTGACCCTTTGATTGGACAACATGTCAGTTCATGCTGCAAAAGCTCTGATTACTGTGTATGTCTATGGAAGGGGGCGAGAACCATGAGCCTCCTAGGTTTTGTATTGAAGTCAATGTACTCAGAGGAGGACGGAAATCAGCTCTCCTCCAGCTAAACCATGGTGCTACCCTACAGAGTGCTGTTGAGGCTACTGTAGACCTTCATCGCAAAACAGTTTGATTTAGTCATTTATTTATTTAATAATTTAATATATTTAGTATAGGTTTATCTAAAAAAAAATCTTTTTTTTTTGTTTCACTATATATATATATATAAAAAAAAGATATCACTGTGTAGAATGGTCCTCCTCTGAGGAGCCTTCACTGATAGACATATGATGGGTAAGCCTGCATATCTGTGAGAGGAACATGTGTGAACTTTATGGGGGTTTCAGCTTTTAGGGGTTAGAGGGCACAGCGCACCCACTTATCTCATCCTCCCCCAGGCCCTGAGAGGCGCGCCAATCACCCAGGGAGGAAGTGGGGTGGACAGGGTGGAACAGCTACAGTGTTCTGCTAACACTTATGAAGGAATGGCGCCGGAGAGGATGGCTGCCGTTCTACGGGCTCCTAACCAGCTATTTTGTGAGTTTTTTTCGAATTGTTTGTAACTTATTTTATACATAAAGTTGATGCTACCGTCTCTTATGACCGAATAGAGCTTATGGATATCAGAACAGCGATTACTCACCTCGAACAGGACAAAGATTTTTTCTTTAATGAGTCTGACAGGAAGGAGATAATTTTGCTCCCAGACAAGTTCAAAATCCCCGTCATTCGCATGAAGAAAAGAAGGAATACAGGGGGAACAGATCAGGGTGCCTAGTAAGAATTTGTCAGTGAGTGGTTGACCCACCTACCATCTGATCTATTGGCCAACGTGCAATCATTGGAGAATAAACTGAATGCACTCCATTAGAGACTATCCTACCTACGGAACATTAAAAACTGTAATATCTTACATTTCACAGAGTCGTGGCTGAATGACAATGCGGATAATATACAATTGGCTGGGTTTTCTATGCCTCGGTAGGACAGAACAGCTACGTCCGGTAAGAGTGTTGGAGGTGTGTGTCTATTTGTCAAGAGAGATTTCATCTATATTTTTTGTAGCCGTCTATTTACCACCACAAACCGATGCTGGCACTAAGACCGCACTCAACAACCTCTATAAGGCCATAAGCAAACAAGAAAATGCTCATCCGGAAGTGGCGCTCCTAGTGGCCGGGTACTTTAATGCAGGCAAACTTAAATCTGTTTTACCTAAATTCTACCAGCATATCACGTGCAACCAGAGGGGAAAAAAACTGTTTTCTGTTTACAAGCAGAAACTAAAGCAGGAAGTACCAGTGACTCGCTCAATACGGAAGTGGTCAGATGTGGATGCTATGCTGTAGGACGGTTTTGCTATCACAGACTGGAATATGTTCCGGGATTCATCCAATGGCATTGAGGAGTATACCACCTCAGACACCGGCTTCATCAATAAGTGATTCAACGACGTCATCCCCACAGTGACCGTACGTACATAACCCAACCAGAAACCATGGATTACAGGCAGCATTCGCACCGAGTTAAAGGCTAGAGCTGCCGCTTTCAAGGAGTGGGAAACTAATCCAGACGCTTATAATAAATCCAGCTGTGCCCTCAGACGAACCATCAAACAGGCAAAGCATCAAAATAGGACTAAGATTGAATCATACTACACCGGCTCTGACGCTCGTCGGTGTGGCAGGGCTTGCAAACTATTATTGACTATGAAGTGAAACTCAGCCGCGAGCTGCCCAGTGACGCGAGCCTACCGGATGGGCTAAATGCCTTTTATGCTCGCTTCGAGGCAAGCAACACTGAAGCATGCATGAGAGTACCAGCTGTTCCGGACGACTGTGTGATCACACTTAAACATGCTCACTCCATACTCACATACCCCCCCCCCCCACCGAGTGGAGTTTCTGATAGAGGCCACAGGCGTTGAGCCCCCCCCTCCCCGCCTTACCGAGTGGAGCTTCTGATAGAGGCCACAGGCGTTGAGCCCCCCACCCCCCAGCCTTACCGAGTGGAGCTTCTGATAGAGGCCACAGGCGTTGCACACATATCCCCCGTTGGCATTCTTCCTCCACAGAGAGGTCTTAGTGGTGAGACAGTTGGCACAGAACACCCCCGAGCCTCGACGTCTCTGAAAACCAAATCAAAAGAGAGAGAGTGAGTAAGTGAGAAACGGGTAAACGGAAAGAGAGAAGAAAAAGTAGGAGAAAGAAGTCACACACACACACAAACACACAAACACACGCACACACACACACACACACACACACACACACACACACACACACACACACACACACACACACACACACACACACACACACGCACACACACAAACACACACACAGTACAATTAGAAGGTCAGTTTGGGCAGTGATTAATAGAACCCAGCTGATTCTCTCACTAATTAACTTTAGACTGATTAATGAGTCCAACCACTGGTTGTGTTTCACTAGACAGAGATCAGCCTTCATCGCCTGCATCACCATGACAAGCTGAGGACCAGACTTTTTTTAGCAGCCTCATGTTGATTCTACAATCTTCATGTGTGCCATTGATTGCGTAGGAAGCCATTCTGAGGCTATTTTCTAAGATATTCACATTTGGAAACGGTTTCTAATATATGTTCTTCGATATATTGAACGTATTTTCTTTTTTACTCCCTCCTTAACATACATATTTATATAAAAAACAAACGAATAAATAACAAATGTGCTGGTCCATAATGCAAGTACAGAAAACCAATAATGTCTAAATGAATCATGGAGAGTGCATGGACCTTATCAAGTGCAGAACATGGGAATTGAACAAGCGGTCCTGCCTTGCATGTGATCCGCAGCTACACTGGCATGATCTAGATTAGGGGGCCTGTAAAAGCCATTTGGCCTCATAGAATCAGTGACATTTATTTAACTTCAGGGAGCCATGTTCTCTACCTGCCAGAATAATACAATGCTCCTAATTCTCTTCCGATTCATTTAGAACGGAAAGCTTTTCTGTGGACATAATTTTGTCTGGAAGGCCAGAGAGCTTTCTTGGCAGAGAAAGGGTACTTCAATATTCGGGTGTTTCACAATGAATCAGTCAAACGTTCTGGTGAGTAGCCAGTTCCCTATAGGGTAATTTTTCCATCCAGATGAGAGCGCTTATTGGAGGGCCCTCTATGATCTTGTGTTTGCTGATGCCTGCTCACTCTAACGTTTTGACATCAGACATTAATCATAGATACAATTAAAATAAAAACAAGGGAAAGGGAATGAGGGGACGGTAGCACGGTCAAAATTACGGCAATGATTGAATGACATGGATAAATGTTTTTAGTGAGCTACCAGCAGGTGTAAAGTCGCTCTGTCAACTCACGCTCCGCATTGCTGCTTATGTCCCAATCGACAGGAAGGATGGGTAAAACAACGCTGTCATCCTGTCAGAATAAAACTGAAATCCCAAATGGAACATTTTTTTCCCCCAGATGCAACATTCAGTATTCTTAAGTGTGAAAAGACAATTAACATTTCAATCACAATTATTGTAAGTGTCATATCTTAATGTAACATTTTTATTTATCTAACAATTACAAATCATTACTTGTTAAAATGAAATAAATGGTCCATTACTCTAAAATGTGAACGATTATCTTAGTGGATTGCTTAATTTTTTCAATAAAAATTACTTAAAAATAATGTGTTAATCTAGAGGGGTTGGGTTAAATGAGGAAGACACATTTCAGTTGAATACATTCAGTTGTACAACTGACTAGGTATCCCCCTTTCCTTTCTCCTTAATCTATGGTAAGGATCACTGCTTAGACTAGTACCACAGAAGAAACCTGGAAGCCCCCCTGAACATACATGTTCTCAATCCCAAGGAGCTTTTATGTGGTTACCACATGGTGGGAATGACAGGATGATTGATTGATTTATTATTTTCCTATTCTGTTCTAGTGTTACAAGCCAAACACGGTTTCCATCATAGTCTCTGTGTTTTCTCTCCCCCACCATCATCACCCCCCCCCCCCCCCCCCCCTTCCCTTGGCCAAATGACTCACACGTGTTGCCTATAGCCACAGACACTTCCAACAGCTGGGGAGTGTAAATGTTTACAGGTTACACACAGCTCGAACTGATAGCAGTCCTATTTCTCTTCCCACAACATGCGTCTCTTATCCCTCATCTCTGGACAAGTTAGGCTTGGACCAACAAACAGCAGTTAAGACTTGTAGTGCATTGTAAACATACTTCTGACCACCATATAAACACTAAGCAGAGCCAATGCCAAAAAGTAAATACAATACAATGTGTGCTCTGTAGATACGTAGTAAATCACTCAGAGGCATGGTTATATACAATAATGTCTTCCAAGTTAAATAGTATCGCTTCATTCAGTGATTGCGGCAGGCAGCGGTGGAGCTCGGTCCTAGGTGAACTGATGTGACATATTACAACGAGAGGAGCGTGGTTCAACCTGCCGGTCCTCGGTGAACTGATGTGACATATTACAACGAGAGGAGCGTGGTTCAACCTGCCGGTCCTCGGTGAACTGATGTGACATATTACAACGAGAGGAGCGTGGTTCAACCTGCCGGTCCTAGGTGAACTGATGTGACATATTACAACGAGAGGAGCGTGGTTCAACCTGCCGGTCCTCTGTGAACTGATGTGACATATTACAACGAGAGGAGCGTGGTTCAACCTGCCGGTCCTAGGTGAACTGATGTGACATATTACAACGAGAGGAGCGTGGTTCAACCTGCCGGTCCTAGGTGAACTGATGTGACATATTACAACGAGAGGAGCGTGGTTCAACCTGCCGGTCCTCTGTGAACTGATGTGACATATTACAACGAGAGGAGCGTGGTTCAACCTGCCGGTCCTAGGTGAACTGATGTGACATATTACAATGAGAGGAGCGTGGTTCAACCTGCCGGTCCTCGGTGAACTGATGTGACATATTACAACGAGAGGAGCGTGGTTCAACCTGCAGGTCCTAGGTTAACTGATGTGACATATTACAACGAGAGGAGCGTGGTTCAACCTGCCGGTCCTCTGTGAACTGATGTGACATATTACAACGAGAGGAGCGTGGTTCAACCTGCCGGTCCTAGGTGAACTGATGTGACATATTACAACGAGAGGAGCATGGTTCAACCTGCCGGTCCTAGGTGAACTGATGTGACATATTACAACGAGAGGAGCGTGGTTCAACCTGCCGGTCCTAGGTGAACTGATGTGACATATTACAACGAGAGGAGCGTGGTTCAACCTGCCGGTCCTAGGTGAACTGATGTGACATATTACAACGAGAGGAGCGTGGTTCAACCTGCCGGTCCTAGGTGAACTGATGTGACATATACCAACGAGAGGAGCGTGGTACAACCTGCCGGTCCTAGGTGAACTGATGTGACATATTACAACGAGAGGAGCGTGGTTCAACCTGCCGGTCCTAGGTGAACTGATGTGACATATTACAACGAGAGGAGCGTGGTTCAACCTGCCGGTCCTAGGTGAACTGATGTGACATATTACAACGAGAGGAGCGTGGTTCAACCTGCAATTAATAACCAGCAACGGCGACCTGCTGAACTGTAATCAATAGATCAGGCAACGAGATCTACTCCGTCAAATAGAGACGCGTTACTCATAAAAGATAGCAAAGAGAACTTACAAGAGGCCTCTAACACCACTACATATTTACATGAAAACAAGCATGTAGGTATTTCAGAAGAGTACGAAGAACACTAAATACACAAGGAGTAATATGCATCTGATAGTTAGTGTATGTTGAACAAAAACTCTGTTTGATTTGAGCTTCCAGGGACCTCATTTATCAAAGGTGAGTGCACACAAAAAAAATTACTCTAAACCTTGCGTGCTTCAGTTTTTTCTCCAAGGTTGGTATTTATAAATGTTTAACTCGACGGAAAAGCGTGCTTATCTCCATGCAAATCTCAAACCATGCGTGAGCACAACTTCTAGAAGGTTGACCAAATCTATTGCAAGCACATAGGCTTATTGTTCGTTTGGGGGAAATGGAAGGTGTTTGATGCACGGGAATTATAATAATGTCAGGCTGATAAAAACATTAAAACAAAGGCCTAATGATAAAACAGATGCATTTGTCATTGGTAAGGAGATCGCAGAGCAGCATGTCATCTAATATGTTCATTTTACTTTTATTATATAGGCCTAAATCATAATCATATAGCAGGACATGTCTCTCATTTTCTGACATAACTGGTTTAAATGGCTACACAACAAATAGTAGACTACCATTTACCAATCGCTCATACAATAGCAGACTACAATTTCCCAATCACTTATTCAATAGTAGACTACCATTTACCAATCGCTCATTCAATAGTAGACTACCATTTACCAATCACTTATTCAATAGTAGACTACCATTTACCAATCGCTCATTCAATAGTAGACTACCATTTACCAATCGCTCATTCAATAGCAGACAACCATTTACCTATCACTCATTCAATAGTAGACTACCATTTATCAATCGCTCATTCAATAGCCAAGCATGCTCGACAGTAAATAGACCTGTAGCCTTGACCGTATGTGACAGTATGGTTAGGCTACAGTCTTGCTGTGCCATAGGATCAGGAGCGTGACATCATAGCCTATTTAATCTCAGAGCCTATAGATAGGAGCGTGACATCATTGCCTATTTAATCTTAGATCCTATACCAAGGCAGGAGATAGAAACACAATCATGAAAAAAATGGGTATTTTGTATAGATTTACTTTTAAACTGGTTGAAAGGACAAGCAATCTTGCACAATGCGCGGCCAGTGTTTGGCACTATAGGCAGCATGCATTTTTTTTTGGTGGGGGGGGGGGGGGGGGGGGGGAGTCATTGCGGCATCCAGCACACACCTCTAAAGAAATGTGCAACATTTTTCCATTGTGCTTTCTTTTAGGAACTATCATGGCCCAGTTCTGAGATCGCCAAATTCTAAAGCAAATGAGAGAGCTTTTGTTACCATATAAGGTGGATGGAGGGAGTTTTGCAGGCAGGGTTGTGGAGCTAATAATAATAAGAATATTAATCATAAAATAATAATCATAAAATAATTATAATTATAAAACAAAAACTATTAATAATAATATGAATGACATAATTAAATAATAATAATATAATAATAAAATACTACTAATAATACTAATAAAACAATAATAATATAATATTAAAAAACTACCAATAATACTAATAAAACAATAATAATATAATAATAAAATACTACTAATAATACTAATAAAACAATAATAATATAATATTAAAAAACTACCAATAATACTAATAAAACAATAATAATATAATATTAAAAAACTACCAATAATACTAATAAAACAATTATAATATAATAATAAAATACTACTAATAATACTAATAAAACAATAATAATAAAATACTAATAATAATACTAATAAAACAATAATAATATAAATATTATTAATAATAATAGAAAATTAATAATAATAACAATAAAATGCCTGATTTATCAATGAAAATATGCAGATATGTTGTGTGCTACAGTTTGATAAATCCCAATAATAAATCCTAGAATCTTTGATGGTGGAGGTGGAGGTGGTGGTGAAGGAGAAGGTGGTGGTGGAGATGGTGGTGGTCGTGGAGGTGGTAGAGGTGGTGGTCGTGGAGGTGGTAG